>NC_073624.1:31811212-32114242 GCF_029407905.1 Bubalus kerabau | reverse complement strand
TTCTGGATGAATTGCTAACGTCTTCCTTCTCTTTATCCACCAGTGTTCTTGATACACTGAAAGGAAATTTAAGGAATTGGAAAAATCCTATTTTCCATGTCAAAAGCTATGACATCATCCTACTTGCAACATGCCTTAATCTTCTCCAGGTGGGATGAATTCTTGGCCAACTAGAATAAGTGTCATAGACTTGAAAAGCTAGAAAAGAATGCATATTTGAATTTTCCAAAGTATTATCTCCATCATTACAGTGAAAAAGGAAGAGCAGAGTGATTGAGCTGGAAGGACAGGAGGTAACAGGCCTATGCTTCTGAAAGGATACCAGTCAAACAATGGAGAGGAAGTGGTATTATCTGGATACAAAGCCAAGCAAACCTTGACAGACACAGACATGGTGAATCAGTCCCTTATTAGATTTGTCGGTCTCAGCTGCGCACTGAGCTTTAGAGTTTAGCTATATCTACTCCTCCTACAGTCACAATGAAAACTCTATAAGGAGAAGCTATTTAACAATTAGAGAGGCTCCCAGGGATGTGCCCATGAGTAATCTCCTTTAATTTGTCAGTTTCCTCCCAATACATTGGAAGGGTGTCTCCATGTAGGCTGTATATTTTTATTTTAAAAAATTAACTTCACTGCTGCCAACGCAGGAGATGCAGAAGATACAGGTTTCATCCCTAGGTCAGGAAGATTCCCTGGAGGAGGAAATGGCAACCCACTCCAGTATTCTTGCCTGGAAAATCCCATGGAGAGAGGAGACTGCTGTGCTACAGTCCATGGGGTCACAAAGAGTCAGACACGACTGAGCCACTGAGCACAGCACAGCTTGTGTTCTGTATTACTATGAGTTTTACCACCATTTATGGAGAAGTGACATGCAGTTAAAAACAGCAGCCACACTGATTTAGCCTCACATGGCCCTATAGGATTGATAGGAGACTCATTTGTATCAATATTTTCTGATTCTGTTCAGGGATTATCAAAGATGTATAAATTCAACTTAGAAAATTTCAATCTCTAATCACATGTTTAAACTTCAAAAAATCAATTAGTTCATTCTCAATTAATTAAACCATGGAATCATGAAAAATATTAATCTTGTCAGTTAACACAGTTAATCAGCAGTTAACACACTTCAAGAAGCTGATTTTTAGATTCCATGTGTCTTCTCTTATACACATAGCATTAATCTCTACCCTGCTGTTCTAAATATTAATGCTCATATTTAAAGGTAGAGGCACATACATCTTAAAATGTATTTTAAAATTTAAATTCTGAAATCAAGGTTTTAAAAGATTATATTATGTCACAGTAAAATGTTTATTTTGCCCATGGGGCACTTTTAATATGACACTAGAATGGCCCTAGTAGTAAAGAACCCACCTGCCTTCCCCAGTGGCTCAGCAGTAAAGATTCTGGATGCCAATGCAGGAGATTCAGGAGACACAGGTTCGATCCCTGGGTTGGGAAGATCCCTTGGAAGAGGGCATCGCGACCCATTTCAGTGTTCTTGCCTGGAGAATCCCATGGACAAAGAAGCCTGGCAGGCTATAGTCCATAGGGTCACACAGAGTCAGACACAACTGAAGTGATTTAGCATGCATGCAAGAATATTTAGTGTTTGAGCAAGACAAGTCTTGTAAGGATTGCTAATACTGTCTTCAAGCTTCCTAGAGAGTATAGATCTTTAGTCTCCTTTTTCAGATGCAAATGACAGCTTGTTAAGTATTATTCTTATTCCTCTTGGCTCACTTTATGATCCTAGCTCTGGAGAGATAAAGATGCATCTTACCCTAGCATACACTGGGTCATACTTATACCAGATCACAAAGCCCAGGTAAGACCCATATGTCTGCCAGTGTGTGACCTTCCACCTAAAGAAACAGCTATCCCCCCTTCCACCCTCAGGGTGCTTCCTCTGAGGGAATAAAAGGAAGGTGAGATGGTAAGGGTGCTGAACACTTGTTTTTTTTTTTTTTTAATAATATATTTTATTTGTTGTTTGTTTATTTATGGTTACACTGGGTATTTGTCGCCGTGTGCAGGCTTTCTCTAAGTTGTGGTGAACCAGGGCTACTCTCTAGCTGCAGTACACAGGCTTCTCATTACAGTGGCTTCTTTTGTGAGGATGGACTCTGAGACTCATGGGCTTTACTAGCTGTGGTGCATGGGCTTGGTTGCTCCACTGCATGTGGGATCTTCCCAGACCAGGGATCAAACTGCTGTCCCTTGGTCCCTTGCATTGCAAGGTGGACTCTTAACCAATGAACCATCAGAAAGGCCCAAAGCTGAACGTTTTAAATGGGCAAGTGCATCGAACCTGGACTGGCAACTCGTTTCATACATGATATTTTACATGTTTCAATGCATGATACTGGATGCTTGGGGCTAGTGCACTGGGACGACCTAGAGGGATGGTATGGGGAGGGAGGAGGGAGGAGGGTTCAGGATGGGGAACACATGTATACCTGTGGCGGATTCATTTTGATATTTGGCAAAACTAATACAATTTTGTAAAGTTTAAAAATAAAATAAAATTTAAAAAAATAAAAATAAACGGGAAAGTGATCTCCAACAAGTTATTGTTGTTGTTGTTGCTGTTCAGCCACGTAATCATGTCCAAGTCTTTGAGAGCCCATGGACTGCAGCACACCAGGCTTCCCTGTCCTTTACTATCTCTTGGAGTTTGCTCAGACTTATGTCCATTGAGTCCATGATGCCATCCAACGATCTCATCCTGTCAGTCCCTTCTCCTCCTGCCTTCAATCTTTCCCAGAAACAGAGTCTTTTCCAATGAGTTGGCTCTTAGCATCAAGTGGCTGAAGTATTGGAGCTTCAGCTTCAGCACCAGTCCTTCCAATGAATATTCAGGGTTGATTTCCTTTAAGATTGACTGGTTTGACCTTCTTGCTGTCCAATGGACTCTCAAGAGTCTTCTTCATCACCATAGTTTGAGAGCATAAATTCTTTGACTCTCAGCCTTCCTTACAGTCCTGCTCTCACATTTGTACATGGCTACTGGAAAAACCATAGCTTAGACTATATAGACCTTTGTTGGCAAAGTGATGTCTCTGCTTTTTAATATGCTGTCTAGGTTTGTCATAGCTTTCCTTCCAAGGAGTAAGTGTCTTTTAATCTAACTGCAGTCACCATCTGCAGTGATTTTGAAGCACAAGAAAATATTATCTTTTATTGTTTCCACTTTTTCTCCATCTATTTGCCATGAAATGATAGAGGAAGAAAATGTTCTAAGCAAAAGAGGTAACATATGAGAAGGGAGAATTTATATTGTCTGTGTAAAGTCTTGTCTAGGGCAGAGGTGATAAGGGATTGAAGCAGGACAGTGACTGTAGAAACAGAAAATAAAAGGAATAGCCTGATTTATGTAATGCTTAAGGAAGAACTGACAGGATTTGGTTATTACTTGGATGTGTGCAGTGGTGGAAGGAGGCATGCAGTACTACTCACAACACTTCTGACACCGTTAGTGTGGGAGTTTTTCCCCAACACCATTCAACTCTTCAACTCTCTGAACACCAATGGGGTGTCCCAGAACTTAACCTGGAGTTGTTGCAGACCACACAGGTTAAAGGCTCAGTCCCACAAGACTGCCACCCCACTTCAGACACCCATTACAAATCCTCCCCTTCTTCTAACAAACAAATTATCAATCAAGGGTTCCCACAACACTCTCCCAACATCTGATGATTTGCTCACAGAATTCCAGAGAAGTTTACTTACTAGTAAATGTTGATTATAAAGGATACAATTCAGGAACAGGCAAGGAATAGGGGCAAGTTCACAGAGCTTTCAGATTCTGTGGGTACACTCCACCCTCTCAACACCAAGATATGTTCACCAAACTGAAAATGCTCTGAATCCAGTTATTTCGGGCTTTTATGGAAGTTCTATCATGTAGGAAAAATGGATTAAATCATTGGTGGTAGGTAATTAATTTGATCTCTAAATCTTATCCCTTCCCAGACGTTGGAGAAAAAATACGGATGCTGAAAGTTCCAATCCTCTGGTCATGTTGTTGGTTCCCCCGCAACCAGCCCCATTCCTGATGCTATCCAGTGGTCTACCAAGAGTTACTGAACTAGATTAAACTCAGATATGGATAAAAGGAGCTTATTATGAATAACAAAGATGTCCCTCTCACCTCTTTCAGTAAATTTCAAGAATTTTAAGAGTCGGACATGACTGAGTGACTGAAGAACAAAAGAGCTCTGTACCAGGAACCAGGGGGAAAAACCAGATAGGTTCATAGTATCTCACAGTATCACAGGGTATGGTTGTTTAGTTATTTTCCTCCCCAGGTTGTACATTAGGAGACATTCTATGATTTAAATCTATAATAATTGCAAATTTATATATCTATCATCACATTTATATTGAAATCCCAGTATAGCCTTGGTTGTACAAAGCAGCTCTAGACATAGTTATGGTCAAACACTTCCTTTTGTCAACTACTTACTATTAACTTAAGACATCATCTCTAAACATGAATATGAATATTTCCTTTTCAAAACAATTTCAAGGGGTTCTATTGTGGAATCACAGAATTTCAGGGTAGAAAAATTTGTTACAAAACCTAATTATTTGGGACACTCTGCAATTTAAGCTCTATCCATAATTTTATGAGACCAATAGGCTAGAGAGCAAGGGCCACTTGCTTTGACAAATTTATCTTCAATTCCTGGTTCTCAGAAGATTTTGAGAAGCTAGGAACAAAAATATGTGACTACTGATTTCACAGCCCCCTGTGATTTCAAGTTCACTTCCCTGCTTCATCAAACAAGGTTATTTTTTTCCTCCTCATTTCAAGGTCTCTCACGCTTTCTGATACTAGAATCAAACTAAAATGAAATTAGCCACTGTTTGTTCTCCTTTTCCCTAGCTTGTTTTACAGGAAAGAATAATATACCCTAAAAGGATTATACACTTAAATGAATGGGTGAAGTGTGACTATATGAGTCACATGGGGAATAAAACTGCTCTCTTGGAGACAGTAAGAATTACTGCTATATTGTTCACAAACTAGAAACTTACAGATTATTTTCTGAAATTTCATTTTTATAATATTGAGAACATTCAGTATGAGGATGATATAATATTTTAAAGCCCTAAATCCAGAGGTAGTGTTGGTGTAGTTTAAATAAACTATTCAACAAAACATAATTTATCAACTCTCTATGGGACAAACAAAAATCTCCTTTCCTCTTCTAGAAATTGAGTTACCTTACTAGAAAATGATTGCTTAGAACATTCCTTAAGTATCCAAAGACATCTATAAGTGCAAAGAGTCACATGGACTTATTCAACCTAGAAAACATGTATACACACACAAACATACACTTCACTTATATATATATATATATATATATATACCCATGTCATACCAGATTTATAGCCTTATATAAATATATATATTCTATATAAATCTATACCATTTGGAGCAAGGAAAAAGAAGGAAAAGACTTTACATATGGAAACAAAAAGAAAATGATGTCATTTTTGGTATTTGATAAGCTAACCATAGATTTCTAACATAAATGCATGATTATAAATGCAAGGTGTCTTTCTAATGCATCATACCAAATAAGCCATAAATTCTGAAACATGAGATCAACCAATGACTACGGTCTGGATAAAGATCATGACTGAATACACAGGATGAAAGCCAAAGAACAGACTCCTATGGATAAATAACAGTTAAACATCACACATTTAAGTTAATGTTTTACTTTACTTATTTTCCAAAATGTTGCATTAATTCAATGAATATGTGAAGATCCTATTTGTGTGGGTGTGTGTGTGCACATGCTCACGCATACTCAGTCATGTCCAACTCTTTGCTATTCCCTGGACTATAGCCTGCCAGGCTCCTCTGTCCGTGGGATTTTCCAAGCAAGAGCACTGGAGCTGGTTGTCATTTCCTACTCCAAGGAATCTTCTCAACCCATGGACTGAACCCACGTCTCTTGCATCTCCTGTATTGGGAGGAGGCTTCTTTACCACTGTGCCACCTGGGAAGCCCTATTACATGCTGGAATCATTATTCTGTTTGTAGCAAATTCAGGGTCATCAATAGGTGCTAAAAAGTAATATCTTTCCTAAGAGATTTTATTTCACTCACTGCTGACTTTGTGCTCTTTTCTGTTGTTTTTGAAATTGATAAATGTTTACCACATTCAGTAACATTTTCCAGACTTCCAGACAGATGAATTCATAGCATACACATTCACTTCCTCTGGAAAACACAATTTGAGCTTTTGTTTCCAGAGAATACAGACTAAGTTTATTTTTAAGGAAAATTAACGAAATAAAATGATTGCTTCACCTAGTAGCCTAGCCTCAAAGCCATGGATAATCTGGAGAGCTTCAGTGACCTATGTCTTTTCCCCCAGGGGTCTGTTCCAATTAAAATGAATCTACTCTCCTGTAAAGTTCTCTTTATCCAGCTACCACCAACTTAATGAGAACTCCACTACCTGCTCCAGCCTCATCAAATAGGCATTCAGGACAAATCCTTTGCTGCCTTAAATGCTGACTTGTAATGACTTTTTGTACAAATACTTTTAAACAATAGTCTTATTTCTTTTACCTGTTCTACTATAGTCACTGGAATAAAGAAAAATTATTTCAGGAATGTAATTTTCTGGTTTCCTTGTATTGTTCTCTGTGGGTATCTGTGTGGGTATCGATGTTTTGTTCATCTGCCTTGTCCTCATTTGAGGGCAAGAATCAAATTTATAGTCCTATATAGCCCTGTAACTAAAATATCTTTTAAAACCATAACTCATTTTGTTTACTAGTCCTCTGGAGATTATATAGATTTATTTAAATATGTTTATATCACACCCATCTGCTGATACTAACATGGACATTAGTGATTTTGTCATGTGTCAAATAGTTATTTAATTAAGGCTTCCAAAGACTGACAATCAGAATTGGAATTCTCTAAATTTGAGTCTACAGAGTTTGTTGGTGAATATGTGTATATATATATTTATGTATGTGTGTGTATGTGTATATATATATATGTATATAATATTCTGGATATAAACTAACTAGTGTCAAAGGCTCAACAGAAGAACCTTGTTAATGCTAATTCAGTTACTCAATGTTTCATTAAGTAACTTGATTACTGTATCTAGTCCTGAAGAGGCTATTTGATCTCTCTCTCAGCTGACTTGATTTCTACAACAACTTTTCCAAAGTCACACAGCCAAGGATAACCTAGAAGTGGATTTTGAGTTTGTATGTCTAGAAAGCTTGTGCTTTTCACAATGGGCAGAATTACATTTTGTTCTCCCACCTCCACCTATGACTGGTTTTTCTGTATTTTAAACATAAGTGAACAGCAGCATAATCTATCAAATCACCCATGTGAGCACCCACATGCTCCATCTTCCTCAGAGACCATTTATAATTAGTCCCAAGGATCAGGAGAGTTGACTTCTTTAATATTCCTGGTACTTTGACTCTTTTTTTCTACTTCTACCTCAATTTCTACTGCCTTAGATAAACTCCTTATCTAAATTACATTCTCCTCTTTCTCTCACCTACTCCCCTATATTGAATTACACTTATCAACAAATTATCTACATGGCAAAATTAACTTCCCATACACACATATGCATGAACACACACACACAAACACACACACACACCATCACCACCATAAAATTCAAAATAAAATTCAATTTCCTTGGTATGCTATATAGTGTTCTCTATGACCCAATCACTGCCTAACTCCCTCTGGGTTTTGCTGACATATCACACCTTTTATTTTATTCCTCAATTGTATTAAATCACACATTTCCCCCGAATATGTCAAGGGTTTTTATGTCTCTGCAACTGTGTTCAGCAGCTCTAATTATCTGGATATGCTTTGCTTCCCCCAACCCCTTCAGATCAAGCAGTGCTTCTTCTGTGAGGCCTTCTGTGAGTCTCCTTTTTTGGGAGACTGACATTGACTTTCGAACATTCAGTCAGTTCAGTTCAGTCGCTCAGTCATGTCCAACTCTTTGCAACCCCATGAACTGCAGCACGCCAGGCCTCCCTGTCTATCACCAACTCCTGGAGTCTACTCAAACTTATGTCCATCGAATCAGTGATGTCATCTGGCCATCTCATCCTCTGTCATCCCCTTCTCCTCCTGTTCCCAATCCCTCCCAGAATCAGGGCCTTTTCCAATGAATTAGCTCTTCCCATGAGGTGGCCAAAGTACCGGAGTTTCACCTTTAGCATCATTCCTTCCAAAGAACACCCAGGACTGATCTCCTTTAGAATGGACTGGTTGGATCTCCATGGAGTACAAGGGAGTCTTGAGAGAGAGAGAAGAACACACTTGTGTCTTCTCCAACACCTAAGTTCAAAATCATCAATTCTTCGGCACTCAGCTTTCTTCATAGTCCAACTCTCACATCCAGACATGACCACTGGAAAACCATAGCCCTGACTAGACGGACACTTGTTGGCAAAGTAATGTCTCTCCTTTTCAATATGCTATCTAGGTTGGTCACAACTTTCCTTCCAGGGAGTAAGCATCTTTTAATTTCATGGCTGCAATCACCATCTGCAGTGACTTTGGAGCCAAAAAAACATAAAGTCTGACACTGTTTCCACTGTTTCTCCATCTATTTCCCATGAAGTGATGGGACAGGATGCCATAATCTTCATTTTCTGAATGTTGAGCTTTAAGCCCACTTTTTCACTCTCCTCTTTCATTTTCATCAAGAGGCTTTTGAGTTCCTCTTCACTTTGTGCCATAAGGGTGGTGTCATCTGCATATCTGAGGTCATTGATATTTCTCCCTGCAATCTTGATTCCATCTTGTGCTTCTTCCAGCCCAACGTTTCTCATGATGTACTCTGCATATAAGATAAATAAGCAGGGTGACAATATACAGCCTTGATGTACTCCTTTTCCTATTTGGAACCAGTCCGTTGTTCCATGTCCAGTTCTAACTGTTGCCTCCTGACCTTCATACAGGTTTCTCAAGAGGCAGGTCAGGTGGTCTGGTATTCCCATCAGATCAGATCAGATCAGTCGCTCAGTCGTGTCCTACTCTTTGTGACCTCATGAATCGCAGCACGCCAGGCCTCTCTGTCCATCACCAACTATTGTAGTTCACTCAGACTCACGTCCATTGAGTCACTGATGCCATCCAGCCATCTCATCCTCTGTACTCCCCTTCTCCTCTTGCCCCCAATCTCTCCCAGCATCAGAGTCTTTTCCAATGAGTCAACTCTTCGCATGAGGTGGCCAAAGTACTGGAGTTTCAGCTTTAGCATCATTCCTTCCAAAGAAATCCCAGGGCTGATCTCCTTCAGAATGGACTGGTTGTATCTCCTTGCAGTCCAAGGGACTCTCAAGAGTCTTCTCCAACACCACAGTTCAAAAGCATCAATTATTCAGCACTCAGCCTTCTTCACAGTCCAACTCTCACATCCATACAGGACCACAGGAAAAACCATAGCCTTGACTAGATGGACCTTTGTTGGCAAAGTAATGTCTCTGCTTTTGAATATGCTATCTAGGTTGGTCACAACTTTCCTTCCAGGGAGTAAGCGTCTTTTAATTTCATGGTTGCAGTCACCATCTGCAGTGATTTTGGAGCCCAGAAAAATAAAGTCTGACACTGTTTCCACTGTTTCCCCATCTATTTCCCATGAAGTGATGGGACCGGATGCCATGATCTTCGTTTTCTGAATGTTGAGCTTTAAGCCAACTTTTTCACTCTCTTCTTTCACTTTCATCAAGAGGCTTTTTAGTTCCTCTTCACTTTCTGCCAGAAGGGTGGTGTCATCTGCATATCTGAGGTTATTGACATTTCTCCCGGCAATCTTGATTCCAGCTTGTGCTTCTTCCAGCCCAGTGTTTCTCATGATGTACTTGCATATAAGTTAAATAAACAGGGTGACAATATACAGCCTTGACGAACTCTTTTTCCTATTTGGAACCAGTCTGTTGTTCCATGTCCAGTTCTAACTGTTGCTTCCTGACGTGCATACAAATTTCTCAAGAGGCAGATCAGGTGGTCTGGTATTCCCATCTCTTTCAGAAATTTCCACAGTTTATTGTGATCCACACAGTTTGGTTATTCCCATAATCTCACCCAAATTTATTGGCTTAAATTAGCATAATCTCATTGCTTTATTTTATATGGCTTCAGGATAATGTATTTCACAACTCCAGCCAAAGTTAATTTCCCTGTTATTTTACATGACTAGCATTTTTTACAGGGCTTTAATTTCTTGAATGGCAATAAATCTCTGACATTCATTTTTGTAGCGGTAATATATGTAACTCTTACATGGTAGGTATGACCACATTATTTCTATAATAGGCACTGTCATTTAGTAACTAGAATCATATTTGTCTTTGACATATAGTAGACTGTCATGTAGAAGACGCAATCATAACTCAACTGTCATAGAGCAGGCACTTAAATGTTCACATAGTAAATTGTTATTTGAATAGCAGTTCTTACATGATAATTTATACAAAGTTGTGAATTAATCAACATTTTTCAGCATAATGCAATTTCACTGTGCTCGTATCATAGTTAGTGCTTCCTTTTAGTGACTTTATCCAGTGTTTTCAGATTCTTAAGATTGTTTATGGTAAATTTATCATTTTTCAGATGGCTCTGTCCTTAAAAAGATCTCCATCTGGGTCATTATACTATTTTCTGCTTTCATGAAATTATATTACTAAATCAGACTGCGTCTTGTTTGCTTCAATATGTTCTTGATAGCTTTATTGAAGTATAGTTGATATATTAAAAATGACATATATTTAATATATACAGTTTGATGATTTTATAAATAAGTATACAGTCATGATATCATCACCACAGTCAAGTTAATAGACACGTCTATCACCTCCCAAAGTTCCTTGTGTCTTTGTTTTCATGAGGTAAGAACACAAGGTGAGATCTGAACATGAGGGTACTCTAAACAAACTTTTGACTGAACAGTATTGTGTTGTTAACTACAAGTACTATGTCAAACAGCAGCTCTCTCAACCATATTCATCTTGTTTGATTTGTAACTTCATACTCATGGAGCAACAACTCCTATTTTCTCTCTGCCCATCTATTACCACTATTCTATTTTTTTTTCTCTGTAACTTTGACTATGCTTTTATTTAACAATTAAAAAAGAAACCACAATTCACCCATTTTACCCACCCTCCATCTTCTGCCACTGATGACAACCAATCTGTTCTCTGTAACTATGAGCTTGTTGGTTTTTCTCTTCTAGATTACACAGGTGAAAAAGTCACATGGTATTTGTCTCTGTCTGACATATTTCACCTAGCATAATTCTCTCAACGTCCATCCATGGTGTCACAGATGGTAAGATGTCATTATTTTTATGGCAGAATAATATTCCATTATACCTGTCTAGAGCCAGATAACTTGGAATGTGAAGTCAAGGGAGCCTTAGGAAGCATCACTACAAACAAAACTAGTAGAGGTGATGGAATTCCAGTTGAACTTTTTCAAATCCTAAAAGATGATGCTGTGAAAATGCTGCACTCAATATGCCAGCAAATCTGGAAAACAGCAGTGGCCACAAGACTGGAAAAGGTCAGTTTTCATTCCAATCCCAAAGAAGGGCAATGCCAAAGAATGTTCAAACTATTGCACAATTGCACTCATCTCACACGCAAGCAAAGTGATGCTCAAAATTCTCCAAGCCAGGCTTGAACAGCACGTGAACCATGAACTTCCAGATGTTGAAGCTGGATTTAGAAAAGGTAGAGGAACCAGAGATCAAATTGCCAACACCCACTGGATCATAGAAAAAGCAAGAGAGTTCAAGGAAAACATCTACCTCTGCTTTATTGACTACACCAAAGCCTTTGACTATGTGGATCACAACAAACTATGGAAGATTCTTCAAGAGATGGGAATACCAGACCACCTGACATGCCTCCTGAAAAATCTGTATGCAGGTCAAGAAGCAACAGTTATAACTGGACATGGAGCAAAAAACTGGTTCCAAATAGGGAAAAGAGTACATCAAGGCTGTATATTGTCACCCTGCTTATTTAACTTCTATGCACAGTACATCATGAGAAATGCTGGGCTGGATAAAGCCTAAGCTAGAATCAAGAATGCCAGAAGAAATATCAGTAACCTCAGATATGTAGATAACACCACCCTTGTGTCAGAAAGTGAAGAAGAACTAAAGAGCTTCTTGATGAAAGTGAAAGAGGAGAGTGAAAAACCCGGCTTAAAACTCAACATTCAGAAAATGAAGATGTTTGCATCCAATCCCATCACTTCAAGTCAAATAGATGGGGACACAATACAAACAGTGGCTGACTTTATTTTGGGGGGCTCCAAAATCACTGTAGATGGTAACTGCAGTCATGAAATTAAAAGACACTTGCTCCTTGGAAGAAAAGCTATGACCAACCTAGATAGCATATTAAAAAGCAGAGACATTACTTTGCCAACAAAGGTCTGTCTAGTCAAAGCTATCATATTTCCAGTAGTCATGTATGGGTGTGAGATTTGGACTATAAAGAAAGCTGAGCTCCAAAGAATTGATGGATTTTTGGTTGGTTTGTTGTTTATTTAATTGAAGCTAATTACTTTACTATACTGTGGTGATTTTTGCCATATATTGACATGCATTAGCCATGGGTGTACATGAATCCCCCATCCAGAACCCCCTCCCATCTCCCTTCCCATCCCATCCCTCTGAGCTGTTCCAGTGCACTGGCTTTGAGTGCCCTGTTTCATGCATCAAACTTGGACTGGTCATCTATTTCACATATGGTAATATACATGTTTCAATACTGTTCTCCCAAATCATGCCGTCATCGCCTTCTCCCACAGAGTAGAAAAGACTGTTCTTTATATCTGCATCTCTTTTGCTGTTTCTTATATAGGGTCGTTGTTACCATCTTTATAAATTCCATATATATGTGTTAATATAATGTATTGATGTTTTTCTTTCTGACTTACTTCACTCTGTATAATAGGCTCCAGTTTCATCCACCTCATTGGTACTGATTCAAATGCATTGTTTTTAATAGCTGAGTAATATTCCAATACCACAACTTTTTTATCCATTCATCTGCCAATGGACATCTAGGTTGCTTCCATGTCCTGGCTATTGTAAACAGTGCTGCGATGAAACTGGGTACACGTATCTCTTTCAATTCTGGTTTCCTCAGTGTGTATGCCCAGCAGTGGGATTGCTAGGTCATATGGCAGTTCTATTTCCAGTTTTTTAAGGAATCTCCACACTGTTCTCCATAGTGGCTGTACTAGTTTGCATTCCCACCAACAGTGTAAGAGGGTTCCCTTTTCTCCACACCCTCTCCAGCATTTATTGTTTGTAGACTTTTTGATAGCAGCCATTCTGACTGGCATGAGATGGTACCTCATAGTGGTTTTGATTTGCATTTCTCTGATAATGAGTGATGTTGAACATCTTTTCATGTGTTTGTTAGCCATCTGGATGTCTTCTTTGGAGAAATGTCTATTTAGTTCTTTGGCTTATTTTTTGGTTGGGTTGTTTATTTTTCTGGTATTAAGCTACATGAGCTGCTTGTATATTTTTGAGATTAATTCTTTGTCAGTTGCTTTGTTTGTTATTATTTTCTCCCATCCTGAAGGCTGTCTTCTCACCTTGCTTATAGTTTCCTTCATTGTACAAAAACTTATAAGTTTAATTAGGTCCCATTTGCACCTTTGGAGACCTTATCTTTGACAAAAGAGGCAAAAATATACAATGGAGAAAAGACAATCTCTTTAACAAGTGGTACTGGGAAAACTGGCCAACTGCCTGTGAAAGAATGAAACTAGAACACTTTCTAACACCATACACAAAATAAACTCAAAATGGATTAAAGATTAAATGTAAGACCAGAAACCATAAAACTCCTAGAGAAAACACAGGCAAAACACTCTCTGACATAAATCACAGCAAGATCCTCTAAGACCCACCTCCCAGAGTAATGGAAATAAAAGCAAGAATTGATGCTTTTGAACTGTGGTGTTGGAGAGAAGACTTTTGAGAGTCCCTTGGACTGCCAGGAGATCCAACCAATCCATCCTAAAGGAAATCAGTCCTGAATATTCATTGAAAGGACTGATGCTGAAGCTGAAACTCCAGTACTTTGGCCACCTGATGCAAAGAGCTGACTCATTGGAAAAGACACTGATTTGGGGCAAAATTGAAGGTTGGAGGAGAAGGGGACGACAGAGGATGAGATGGCTGGATGGCATCACTGCCTCAAAGGACATGAGTCTGGGTAAACTCTGTGAGTTGGTGATGGACAGGGAGGCCTGGCATGCTGCAGTTCATGGGGTCGCAAATAGTTGGAGACCACTGAGTGACTGAACTGAACATAAAACATAAATTGTGGTATGGGAAATTAAAAATGTTAAGGGCATTAAACTTAAGGCATTATCAGCTTAGACTGTAATAGGTAAAAAATTTTATGTCTAAGGCTCATGGGAACCAAAAAAGAACTATAATAAATACACAAAAGCAAAAGAAAAGAAATACACCTCTACCACTGAAAAAAGACATCAAACCACAAAGGAAGAGAGCAAGAGAAGAACAAAAGAACAGAAAAGAACTATAAAAATAGTCAGAAAAAAATTAACAAAATGACAATAAGTATAGATTTTCAACAATTACTTTTAATGTAGAGAATGGGGCTTACCTGGTAGCTCATTGGTAAAGAATCTGCCTGTCAAGTGGGAGACATCGCTTCAACCCCTGGGTCAGAAAGACCCCCTAGAGAAAGAAATGGCAACCCACTACAGCATTTTGCCTGGGAAATCCCATGTTCAGAGAAGTGTGGTGGGCTATAGTCCATGGGGTCACAAAGAGTCAGACATGACTTAGTGGCTAAACAATAACTATACATATTTTTATTTTATATATATATAGAGAGAGAGAGAGAAAGAGAGAGAGAGAGAGAGAGACTTTCTGGATAGGCAACTGTTCAACTCTATTGACAAATTCCTAGCATTGCATTACATTGCATATAATATATATATGTATATATCATATTATATATAATATATATTATATATATATATAAAATAAAACTGACATGGAATAGGTTAAAATTAGAACTTCTTGCTGGTTTTGAGTCCATGGATTATAGTTAAGAGAACATAAAGGGAAAATTTAGTTTATAAATAGTAATACCATTATGAAACATGTCAAAACCATCATTTTCACATGCATTAAAATATCTACTGCATGCCAGACCTAGGAGCTTAGGGGAAACTTCCAAGGTAAATAGCATTGCTTAGTAACCACTATAGTCCTTTTCTTCCGAGGACAGCATATATTTTGAAATGACAGAATGTAGTTAATTATAAAGTCTCCTGGTAGGATTTGTACCTCATTACCTGCTAAAAGGCAACAGCACAGTCCCTTTATCACAACTCAGCCTGTGAAGCAATGCAATGCTAGGAATTTGTTGATAGAGTTGAACAGTTGCCTATCCAGAAACTCTCTAACTATGATCTTGTCGACATATTCTATGAGAAAGCTAATAGTTTTGTCTCATAATCAATTTTGCCTTCAGGGCTCTAGAACTCTATTTTTTTTCTGTGATATTTTGATTTATTCATGAGTTTATGTTATGAGGTTAAGGTATCTATTTTAATTTTTTTATTATTATTATTTTTTTTAATTTAATTTAATTTTTTAACTTTACAATATTGTATTGGTTTTGCCATACATCAACATGAATCCGCCACAGATATACATGTGTTCCCCATCCTGAACCCCCCTCCCTCCTCCCTCTCCATACCATCCCTCTGGGTCGTCCCAGTGCACCAGCCCCAAGCATCCAGTATCATGCATCGAACCTGGACTGGCGACTCGTTTCATATATGGTATTATACATGTTTCAATGCCATTCTCCCAAATCATCCCACCCTCTCCCTCCCCACAGAGTACAAAAGACTGTTCTATACATCAGTGTCTCTTTTGCTGTCTCGTATACAGGGTTATTGTTACCATCTTTCTAAATTCCATATATATGCATTAGTATACTGTATTGGTGTTTTTCTTTCTGGCTTACTTCACTCTGTATAATAGGCTCTAGTTTCATCCACCTCATTAGAACTGATTCAAGTGTATTCTTTTTAATGGCTGAGTAATACTCCATTGTGTATATGTATCACTGCTTTCTTATCCATTCATCTGCTGATGGACATCTAGGTTGCTTCCATGTCCTGGCTATTATAAACAGTGCTGCGATGAACACTGGGGTACACGTGTCTCTTTCCCTTCTGGTTTCCTTAGTGTGTATGCCCAGCAGTGGGATTGCTGGATCATAAGGCAGTTCTATTTCCAGTTTTTTAAGGAATCTCCACACTTTTCTCTATAGTGGCTGTACTAGTTTGCATTCCCACCAACAGTGTAAGACGGTTCCCTTTTCTCCACACCCTCTCCAGCATTTATTACTTGTAGACTTTTGGATCACAGCCATTCTGACTGGTGTGAAATGGTACCTCATAGTGGTTTTGATTTGCATTTCTCTGATAATGAATGATGTTGAGCATCTTTTCATGTGTTGTTAGCCATCTGGATGTCTTCTTTGGAGAAATGTCTATTTAGTTCTTTGGCCCATTTTTTGATTGGGTCATTTATTTTTCTGGAGTTGAGCTGTAGGAGTTGCTTGTATATTTTTGAGATTAGTTGTTTTCAGTTCCTTCATTTGCTATTATTTTCTCCCATTCTGAAGGCTGTCTTTTCACCTTGCTTATAGTTTCCTTTGTTGTGCAGAAGCTTTTAAGTTTAATTAGGTCCCATTTGTTTATTTTTGCTTTTATTTCCAATATTCTGGGAGGTGGGTCATAGAGGATCCTGCTGTGATGTATGTTGGAGAGTGTTTTGCCTATATTCTCCTCTAGGAGTTTTATAGTTTCTGGTCTTATGTTTAGATCTTTAATCCATTTTGAGTATATTTTTGTATATGGTGTTAAAAAGTGTTCTAATAATGAGAAAATAGAAAGAGAAAAATTTTTTTAATTTTATTTTATTTTTAAACTTTACAATATTGTATTGGTTTTGCCAAATACTGAAATGAATCCACCACAGGTATACATGTGTTCCCCATCCTGAACCCGCCTCCCTCCTCCCTCCCCATATCATCCCTCTGGGTTGTCCCAGTGCACCAGCCCCAAGCATCCAGTATCGTGCATCAAAGCTGGACTGGCGACTTGTTTCATATATGATATTATACATGTTTCAATGCCAGTCTCCCAAATCATCCCACCCTCTCCCTCTCCCACAGAGTCCAAAAGACTGATGTATAGAACAGTCTTTAGAAAGAGAAATTAAGGAAACAATTCCATTCACCATTGCAATGAAAAGAATAAAATACTTAGGAATATATCTACCTAAAGAAACTAAAGATCTATATATAGAAAACTATAAAACACTGGTGAAAGAA
This sequence comes from Bubalus kerabau, assembly GCF_029407905.1. Taxonomy (NCBI): domain Eukaryota; kingdom Metazoa; phylum Chordata; class Mammalia; order Artiodactyla; family Bovidae; genus Bubalus; species Bubalus kerabau. The sequence goes on along the minus strand of NC_073624.1, from coordinate 32,096,779 downwards.
ATCAAAGAGGACACTAACAGATGAAGAAATATACCATGTTCATGGATTGGAAGAATCAATATAGTGAAAATGAGTATACTACCCAAAGCAATCTATAGATTCAATGCAATCCCTATCAAGCTACCAATGGTATTCTTCACAGAGCTAGAACAAATAATTTTACAATTTGTATGGAAATACAAAAAACCTCGAATAGCCAAAGCAATCTTGAGAAAGAAAAATGGAACTGGAGGAATCAACACGCCTGACTTCAGGCTCTACTACAAAGCCACAGTCATCAAGACAGTATGGTACTAGCACAAAGACAGAAATATAGATCAATGGAACAAAATAGAAAGCCCAGAGATAAATCCACACACCTATGGATACCTTATCTTTGAGAAAGGAGGCAAGACTATACAATGGATTAAAGACAATCTCTTTAACAAGTGGTGCTGGGAAAACTGGTCAACCACTTGTAAAAGAATGAAAATAGAACTCTATTTTTATTCTCATTTTTGTTTCATCTGCATAAGAATTGAGCTGCTGCCACCAAATCAACCTGATGCAATTCATACCACTTTTCTCATCAGTCAGTCATTCCCCATTTTCATCCAACAGCTTTCTAAGAAACTATATTCTTTGGAAGGCAAGTACAGTGACTCTTCTTTGTTTTAAAACCCCCTTCTTCTGAAAGTCATCTGAGTTTTTCATTTCTTCCTACATTACTTCTTCCCTGTATGTATGTGCGGGGAGGGGTGGGGGGGTGCTGTACATTTCTGAGCATAGTCAAGACCATTGCTATGCTAGTGTCTTCTGTGAGTATGTCTTACTGAGAGAACTGTGATATCAGAAATACCATCAAAACTGAGTATAGAAGATATCCATCAACTGAGTTTAACCATAGGCTGGTCTGCTGTTTTTTTCTCTTCTTAGGAGAAAAGTATAAGCATAGTCTTTCTACAGGAATTGCGTGCTAGTTCTTCCAACAAATGGTTTAAACAAATGGTTTCTCTGCCCACTGTGTGTTCTGTGCTTAGTCACATCCAACTCTTTGTGACCCCATGGTCTGTAGCTCACCAGGCTCCTCTGTCCATGGGGATTCTCCAGGCAAGAATACTGGAGTGGGTTGCCATTCCCTTCTCCAGGGGAGCTTTCCAACCGAGGAATCAAATCCAGGTCTCCCATATTACAGGTGGATTCTTTACCATCTGAGCCACCAGGGAAGCCCCCCACACACCCTCACCCCCCACAGCCTGCTTGCAGAGGGGATTTATTCAAACTGCCCAGTATCAGACTCTACCACTACATACAGTCTTACCTGGGTAGCTTCCCCTGGAGGTATTCAATATTACAAACCTCTCATTTTTTATAATCAATATACACTTAATTTCTTTGTAATAAGGAGAATCTACTCCCCAACCCCCAGGTGGCACAGTGGTAAAGAATCCACCTACCAATGCAGGAGATGCAAGTTTGATCCCTGAGTCAGGAAGATCCCCTGGAGAAGGAAATGGACATCCACACCAATCTTGCCTGGAAAATTCCATGGACAGGAGTCTGGTGAGCTACCATCTAGGGATCACAAAGAGTTGGATGCGACTGAGCATGCACCCACCACCACCACCACAAGAAAATACTTGCTTTGAAATCTGAAAGAACTGGGTTTAAATCCCCAGTTTGTGCTGAAAATTATTATTATGGAAAACTTAATACTAACTTCAAGTTCCTTCAAGGATTAAATGACAGAATGTATCAAACATGGCAACATAGGAGATGTTTTATAGTTGTCTATGAAAAGTCTTTTCCTTAAAATAATATGAGGAAAGTCTTGAATTATTTTGTGCAAAAGTCAGAAAACACAAAGGTAAATGAGTTTGTCTCAGTAAAACCAAAAGATTCCCTGAATCTTAAGCAATACGAAGCAATTACAAAAGACGCAGCAAGAGCCCCTTGTATGGCCCTGCAGTCAGTGAAGCTAAACATGGTATGTAGCCAGAATCAGATGTAAGAGCTGAAGAAACTGGCTCTGGAGTTAGGTCACCACTTATGGCTCTTTGCTGGGAAAAGATCTTCACCTCTCACGTTTCCTCATCTCTGAAATAGTTTCTGCTTCGTAGGTTAATTAAGAAGGCTTAGAGTTGATACATAAAGCATAGGGCAGAAGATGAATAGGGAAGCAGAAAAAGAAAGATGTCTTACTGACCAACTCTGTAGACCTGACAGTTTATTTACTCAGACCTGAGCACCAATCTTTTATTTTATGTGATTATTAAGAATGACTACCTGCTTTCCACATGCTGAAATGTCATTGGTGCATATATCACATAACCTTTCCTTCCAAGTGGTTTCACATTTTTAGAAATTTATTTTATTTAGGTACAGTTGATTTACAATGTTATGTTAATTTTTACTGTACAGCAAAGTGATTAACTTATATGTGTATATTCTTTTTCATATACATATTCTTTTCCATTGTGGCTTATTACAGAATATCGAATATAGTTCCCTGCGCTTTACAGTAGGACCTTGTTGTTTATCTGTTCTATACATAATAGTTTGATTCTGCTAATCCCAAACTTCAAATTTATTCCTCCTCCCCTTGCACCACCTCTCAACTTGTCAACCACAGTCTCTATGTCTGTGAGTTTGTTTCTGTTTCATAGATAAGCCCATTTGTGTCATATTTTATATTCCACATGTAACTGATATCATATAATATTAGTCTTTTTCTTTCTTGTGTCATTTAGCATGGGAATGTCTAGTTCCATTCATGTTGCTGAAAATGGCAGTTTTTCATTCTTTTTAATGGTTGAGTAATTTTTCATTGAGTATATATATATACACACACACACACACCACATTTTACTCATTCATCTGTTAGGTTTCATCCATTTCTTGGCTATTGTAAATAGTGCTGCTATGCACATAAGACTGCATGTATCTTTTTGAATTATAGTTTTGTCTGGATATAGGCCCAGGGGTAGGACTGCTAGATCATATAGATCATTTAAGTTTTTTAAGGAACCTCCATACTGTTGTCCATAGTGGCTGTACCGATTGACATTCACCCAAGTGATTTCTTTTGTTTACCCTCTCTTTCCCACTATTGTTCATATAAGGTACACATTCTCCCCTAGAACTTTCTATCATCTACACATTTTCTCTTGCTTAGTTTTTAATCATGATGACTTACATGTAAAACCCTACAGGGATATTTCCATTGTTTTTCATTCTTACCTTTTGACATATTTTAAAGGTTTCATTTCAAATATTTTTGATGAAATAAAAATTCTAAGTTTTTAGTTATTTGTTCACACATTCAAATAACTTCAAATCACAGAGACTTGTGACTCTTAAACTATTCATTCCAAAAGAAAGAAAAACAGATCAGTGTTGGGAAAAAGAATTGGATGCAAATATTGGTGCAAATGTTCATCTTAAAGAAGTTCTGATTATGTTTCTTGTAAAATGATAGTTATAGGAAGCAACAGATTTTGACTGATAGCTTCTACTCTATTTAAATCTAATACAGCCAACAAATTGTCACATGAGTGTACTTTTTTCTTACTGTGGTTAAGTCAAGACATGACTTATTTGGAACAAACCTATCCATATACTTCAGGAGCTGACTTCAGCTTTATTTAAAAGAATTAACAGTCTGGCAAAATTTATTAATAAAGGAACCAACAAAGACCAAGCAAGAAAAACATGAGGCTGAATGCTCTCAAGATCCTACTGCAGAGATCTTCTTTTAAATCTTGTTTTAAAAGAACAGTCTTATGGACTCTGAGAGAGAGGGAGAGGGTGGGAAGATTTGGGAGAATGGCATTGAAACATGTAAAATATCATGTTTGAAACGAGTTGCCAGTCCAGGTTCGATGCACGATACTGGATGCCTGGGGCTGGTGCACTGGGACGACCTAGAGGGATGGAATGGGGAGGGAGGAGGGAGGAGGGTTCAGGATGGGGAACACATGTATACCTGTGGTGGATTCATTTTGATATTTGGCAAATCTAATACAATTATGTAAAGTTTAAAAAAAAAAGATTTGTTTTAAATGAATGTGGTTCAAATCTCTGAGTGTGAGGTTCTACATCAGTTGGTAGTAGTTCTACCTTTCCCTTTTTATATCCTAATTATATTTTAAAATCATTCTATTACACTTTAACAAGTAAGCCCTAGGTACCCTCTGTGCTATGGCTAAGAAGGTTATGAGAAGGTTGGTCAGGAGGGCATACCATTTCCTGATAAAAGTTGTTTCTAAGATATATAAATAGAAGCTTTTCCAAGACTGCAGCTTGATGCTATATTGGGAATCATGGAACATTTACAATATACTCCCATACAAGACAATCTTGCACTAAAGCATTGCTAAAAGAGATAGAAACTTTGGAGTTGAACTACATATGCTATTCAGAAGTAATGGCAAGTCCAATCTCCTATCTTAATCCTTACTTGCTATTATGGTAAGTAGCTTCCTGGTTTTAGGCTTTGCCCAGCAAACACTGAACTATTTTGCCCATTAGAAGTAGATAGTAAACATTCCTCTCAAAACTCCATTTGCTTGATCTGTAGCCACTGTAATAGAATTGAAATGAAAGATTTTAAAAAATAGGATGAAACCTTATATTTAAGCTCTTTTCGAATGAGATAGGTTTAATTCAAAAAGGGAAAGAAATTTAACTCAAATATCTAAATACCATACAATGATCTAGAAACTTTTATGAAGAGCTAATAAGAATGCCCCAAATTTTAAATTTAGATATTCATTTTATTATATGATAGTTTTCTACACATTTTTACTCACTGGTTTCCTAAAGAAGCTGCATATCTCAGTATCTCAAGTTTTTTGTATAAATTCTAGATGATGTTTGACATTTTAAATAATTCCTGGAGGAAATCTTATAATTCATATGGAAAAAAAGATATGCATGATTAAGATGTTTGTGAAGCTCCCTAATTAAAGTAATCTTGTGAACTTGGATGTTGATGTTGCTATGGACATATTTCCTTAACACTCTGGATTTTATCATATGTTTAGAGCAATAAATGTAATTCTTAACTTGAAGATGAAGGGGAAAATAGCTACATGATGCCACATTTAAACATGAGGATCAAATAATAAATATAAGACTATAGGCTAAATTCTTCTCAGAGACATCAATGAGCTTAAAGATACCCCCAGAATTTGTTGGACCAAGATCTGGAAGAAGACAACAAATCAGAGACAGTGATATAAGCTCAGGCACTCAAAGCACACATTCCCTAAGAATATTGACCACTCCTGTGGGAATAGCTGAAAAACTGAGCAGTGCTTTTGGTGGCCTTGTGGGACTGCAGAAATAAAGGTCAGAATTAGGAACATTGATAATGCACCCACTCCAAACAGTGATACCCATTAAGTAAGTTAGAATAAGTAAACCCTACCCTGAACATGCAACCTATCATCTTTTGGGACAGGGAAGCTTAATTCTTGACTTTAAGTACTTCTAAACTTGTAGAACCCTGATGCAGCCTGAAAAAGCAAATAAAAATCCGCTATGAAGGATGATATCATACGAAAGTTATCAAAATTTTTTCAAATGATTTTTAATATAATATTATTCAAAGTCAAATAAAATCAGGTACACAAGGAAAGGCAACATTATGAGTGAAAACCAGCAGACACAATAGATAAAGAGCCTTCCTGTGTTTGGAGCATCCCTTGTGGCTCAGCTGGTAAAGAAGTCACCGGCAATGCATGAGACCTAGGTTCAATCCCTGGGTTGGGAAGTTCCCTGGAGAAGGGAAAGGCTACCCACTCCAGTATTCTGGCCTGGAGAATTCCATGGACTGTATAGTGCATGGGGTCGCAAAGAGTCAGACAGGACTGAGCGACTTTCATTTTCACTTTCCTGGGTTTGAGAATTCCCATGCTCCGCCTCAGGCAGGAGAGCTAATGCATAGCCCCACCCACTATTGACTGTAGTTATAAACTTTATCCTACCAGAAAATGTGGCCATAAAGCCTAGAAGCTGTGTAGCCTAGCAATGTTTGAGCACAGAGTCCAGGCAGGCAGAACTGATTCTCTGTAGAGCAAAGCCAGTGGCCCTGTTTGACCAGAGAACTTGGGTTACAGGTTGGCTTGAGACAGGACCACAAACAAAGCCTTCCTGGTCTTGAAAGTGGTTTTCCTGCTCTTCTCAGGAAACTAATTTGTAGCCCCACCCATTGCTGAATATAGCCTTCAGCCTGTCAGACCAGGGAACCCAACCAAAGCACACAAGAAGCTGCATAACCCATCCAACCACCCTGCTTACAGTGACACCTGAACAGACAGCATATTCTGTGACTTTCTCCAGCTACAGAGCATAACCAGGGCCTCTGCCAAGTCACTGCAAAGGTTTGCCTGATTTGGGTCCACAAACAATGAGCCATGCAGGTCATGGGGCCTGTTCTGTCAAGGACAATGAAAAGGAAGCTAATTCATAGCCTTGCCTACTTCTGTATGGAACTCAGGCCCAGTTGTCTAGAAAGCCTGACCAGAGAGCCTAGGTAACTTCAGAGTCTGTCCTACAGCCTGACTTAGGCAGGAAAGCAAGCCAGTAGTCTATCCAAGTGTTCTCAGCCAGGAGCAACCCCCACCACCCAAGGGCTCAGACAGTGACCTTGCCTCAAAATAGACGCTGATAACAAACCCCACCTGCCAAAGGACAATGCCAGCAAATAAACCTAGAAATTAAACCGGAACCGATTGGAGAAGAACTGTCTCTGCCAAATCAAACTTGTAAAGTCTGGAAGAGGAAACCACTTATTCAAATGTGCAGATATCTATGTAAGGAATCAAGGTTCACAACAAATCAGGTAAGCATGGTATCAAAGAGAACTCATAAAGATCCACTGTGCTATATGAGATGTGCTTAGTCACTCAGTTGTGTCCAACTCTTTGTGACCCTTTGGACTCCTCTGTCCATGGGGATTATCCAGGCAAGAACATTGCGGTAGGTTGCCATGCCCTCCTCCAGGGGATAAAGAGAGGGAAATCTATGAACTGTCAAAGAATTCAGAATAATCCTCCTAAAGAAGTTTAGTGAACTACAGGAACACAAACAGAAAACTAAACAAAATTAGGAGCACAATGAATGAACAAAACAAGAAGTTCAACAAAGAAACAAAGATCATTAAAAAAAAAAAAAAAAGGTTAAACAGAAACCCTAGAGCTAAAAAGAGCAATGACTGAACTGAAGAATTCAATCAGTTCAGTTCAGTCACTCAGTTGTGTCTGACTCTTTGTGCCTATGAATCACAGCACGCCAGGCCTCCCTGTCTATTACCAACTCCCGGAGTCTACCCAAACCCATGTCCATCGAGTCAGTGATGCCATCTAACCATCTCATCCTCTGTTGTACCCTTCTCCTCCTGCCCCTAATCACTCCCAGCATCAGGGTCTTTCCAATGAGTCAACTCTTCACATGAGGTGGCCAAAGTATTGGAGTTTCAGCTTCAGCATCAGTCCTTCCAAAGAACACCCAGGACTGATCTCCTTTACGATGGACTGGTTGGATCTCCTTGCAGTCCAAGGAATTCAATAGAGAACTTCAAAAAATTTAACCATAGAAGAAAGATGAATGACCCAGATGATAGGATATTTGAAATTATCCAATCAGAGGAGGAAAAAATAAAAAAAAGAACAGAATACATATAAATATATATATATATATATATATATACACATACATACACACACACACATTATAGGAAAAATGGACATCCAAATCAATAAGGTGCAAACAGGATGAACTTAAACAGGGCTACACAAAGTCACACTATAATTAAATTGTCTAAAGTCAAAGCATTTTGAAGACTGCAAGTGTAAAGAGAGATGTTATATACAAAATAACCTCCATAAGATTACTGACAGAAACTTTTCAGGCTGGGATATAATGGGATGACATATTCAAAATATTGAAAGAAAAAACTGTTTAAAAATAATTCTACATCTAGCAAAATTATTCTTCAGAAATGAAGGTAGATAAAGCTTTTAGCAAACAAATAAACAAAAGCTGAGACAGTTCATCACCAGTAGATCTGACATACAAGAAATGCTACAGGGAATTCTTTGAGTGGAAGCAAAAGGATGGAAATTACCAACATAAAAACATAAGAAGGTAGCATGAAACTCACTGGTTATGGTAAACACATAGTCAAAATTAGATTCTGTAATATGGTAATAGTAGTGTACAATCCACTTACAAATCTATTTTAAAAAGTTGAAAAAAAAATGTAGTAAAAATAACCATAACTACAATAATCTGTTATTGGATATACAATATAAAAATATGTAAACTATAACATTATAACCTAAAATTTGAAGGCGAGGAGAAGTAAAAGTATAAAGTTTAGGAATATTATCAAATATAAGTTGCTACTGGTTTAAAATAAAGTGTTATAATTTTCATATATTTTACATAAGCCTCATAGTAACTATAAGGGGAAAACTTGCAATAATTACGTAAAAGAACATGATAAGGGAGTCAAAGCATATTAATACCAAAAGGCATCCAAACATCCCCCTAAAAGACAGCAGGCTAAGAAACAAGAATAATGAATCTACAAAACAGCCAGAAAACAATAAAACACCAATAGTGAGTCCTTACCTATCAATAATTACTTTAAACATAAAAGGATTAAGCTATGTATTAATAATTAAAAGCATGGAATGACTGAATGCATCAAAAACAAGATTTTACAATATACATATAGACTGAGAATGAAGGAAAGGAGTACATAAAGGATGTTTCAAGCAAATGGTAACCAAGATCAATTAGGGGTAGCTATAGACTTATAGCTGAATGACTAGACTTTAAACTAAAAAAATGGTAAAAAGGGATTAAAAAGGATATCCTATAGTAAAGAGGGGATCAATTCATCAAAAAGATATAAAATTCTAAATACTCAGCTATCCAATATCAGAGCACTAATATATAAGCAAAAACTAATAGAGCTAAAAGGAGAAATAAACATGAATTCAGTAATAGTTGGACACTTTAATACATCAGTTTCAACAATGGATAGATCATCCAGGCAGAGAATCAATAACAAAACAGCAGATTTGAACAACACTATCGACCAAACAAACCTAACAAACATAAACAGAACATTCTATCTGACAACAGCAGGGTACACATTTCTCTCAAGAGTACACAGAACATTTTCTAGGATAAAACATATGTTAGTCCACAAAACAATTTTTAGGAAATTCAATAAAATGAAATCATACAACTATCTTCTCTAACCACAATGGTATGAAGTTAGAAATCAGTACAGAAGTAAAACCGGAAAACTCGTGAATACATGGAAATTAAACAACACTCTCCTGAACAACCAATAGATCAAAGAAGAAATTAAAGAGGAAATTTAAAAGTATCTTGAGTCAAACAAATGGAAACACAGCATAACACATCTTATGAGATGCAGGAAAAGCTGTTCTAAGAGGAAAGTTTATTGCAATAAACAGAAATAAGAAAGATTTAAATAAACAAATCTATGCCTTAAGAAACTAGAAAAAGAAAAACAAATTGAGCCCAAAGTTAGAAGACGTAAAGAAATAATAAAGATTAGAGCAGAAATAAATGAATCTGAGAAGAGGAAAATAATACAAAACAAACATAAGAGTTGGTTCTTCGAAAAGATAAATAAAACTGACAAACTTTTAGCTACACTAACCAAGGAAAAAAGAGAGAGGACCCAAATCAATAAAATCATAAATGAAACAGGAGACATTATAACTGATATCACAGAAATACAAAGGATCATAACACAATACTATAAATAACTCTACACCAACAAACTGGACACACTAGAAGAAATAGAAAAATATCTAGAAATATCAATATAAAACCCACCACGCCTGAATGAGAAAGAAATAGAAAATCTGAACAAACTAATTACTAGTAAGGAGATTGAATCATTAACCAAAAATTTCTCAACAACGTTCAACACAGGACCAGAATCTTTTGCTGGTGAATTTTACCAAACATTTAAAGAAGAAAGAATACCAACGATCAAACTCTGAAAAGTTGAAAAGAATGGACGATTTTCACACTCATATTATGAGTATAGCATTACCCTGATACCGAAGCCAGTAATGAACACTATAAGAAAAGAAAACTGTAAGCCAATATCCTTAATGAACATGGATACAAAAAATTTCTCAATAAAATACCAGCAAACTAAATTCTGAGCACATTAGAAGGATCATTCACCATGATCAAGTGAGATTTAGCCCTGGGATACAAGGATAGCTTAATATTTGTAAATCACTATACCTGATTAGTAGTGTTACTGGTAGTCACTCAGTCACATCCAGCTCTGTGCAAGCCCATGTACCCCAGAGGCCCATCAGGCTCTCCAGGCAAGGGATTCTCCAGGCAAGAATGCTGCAGTGGGTTGCCATTTCCTTCTCCAGATTTGTAGAATAAAAGAAAAACAAGTACATGATCACCTCGATAAACACAGAAAAAGTATTTGAGAAAATTCAACATGTATTCATGCTAAAGTCTTAAAAAATTAGGTATGGAAGGAATGTACATCAACATAATAAAGGTCATGTATGGCAAGCCCAATGCTAACCACATTCTCAATAGTAAAAGTTTCACTCAATACTAAAAGCTTCACCCTCCAAGATCAGGATGAAGATGAGGGTACCTGCTCTCACCACTCCTATTCAGCATATTACTGGAAGCCCCAGCCAAGTAACTAGGCAACATAAAAAATAAAAGACATCAGAATTGAAAAGGAAAAAGTAGTCTCTATTTGTATAATAATTTTATACATAAAAAAATTCCAAAGACTACACACACACACACACACACACATGCACAGATGTAATCAGCAACTTCAATGAAGTTGCAGGACACAAAATTAGCATACAAAAACCAGTACATTTACTGATTCACTAACAGTAAATTATCTGAAAAGGAAATAAAGAAAATGATCCCATTTACGGTAGCACAAGAGCAATGAAACACTGAGGAATAAATTTAACAAAGAAAGTAATGATATCTACACTGAAAACTATTAGACATCAATCAAACTGAAGAAGACACAAATAAGTAGAAAAGCATCCTATGCTCATGTGTTGGAAGAATTAATATTGTTAAAATGTTCATTGTATCCAAAATGATCAATAGATTAAATGCAATCCCTATCAAGATTCCAATAGCATTTTTTTAAGAAAGAGAAAAGCAATCCTCAAATTCATTTGGAGCCACATAAAACTCCAAATGAGAAAAATCAAAGTTGGAGGCACCACACTTCCTGATAAACTCTTAATGTGTTATAAACTAGAATAATTAATCTCATTATACTGGCATAGACACATAAACCAATGGAATAAAGAGTTTAAAAGTAAAGTCATAAATACACAGTCAACTAATATTTCACAAAAAAGCCACACACAGTCAATGGAGATAAGATAGTCTTTTCAATAAGTGGTGGTGGGAAACAATATTTACATGCACAAAATGAAACTGTGACCCTATCTCACACCTCTTACAAAAGTTAACTCACAGTTGGTTAGAAAATTACACATGTGCCATCTGACAACATAAAACTCCTAGAAAAAAGCATAGGGAAAAATCCCCTCAGCATTAGTTTTAGCAATAATTTTGAATATGACACCAAAAGCACAAGCAACAAAAGCAAAAAATAAATAAGTGGAACAACATCAAACTACAGTTTCTGTATGGCAAAAGAAATAATCAACAAATTGAAAAAAACTTACATTCGATTCAACAGTTTTCAGTTCAGTTCAGTTCCTCGGTTGTGTCTGACTCTTTATGACCCCATGGACTGCAGCATGCCAGGCTTTGCTGTCCATTACCAACTCCCAGAGCTTACTCAAACTCATGTCCATAGAGTCAGTGATGCCATCCAACCATCTCATCCTTTGTCATCCCCTTCTCCTCCTGCCTTCAATCTTTCCCAGCATCAGGGTCTCTTCCAAAGAGTCAGTTCTTCCCATCAGGGGCAAAGTATTGGAGTTTCAGCTTCAGTATCAGTCCTTACAATGAATATTCAGGACTGATCTCCTTTACGGAGAAGGCAATGGCACCCCACTCCAGTACTCTTGCCTAGAAAATCCCATGGACGGAGGAGCCTGGTAGGCTGCAGTCCATGGGGTCGCTAAGAGTCAGACACAACTGAGCGGCTTCACTTTCACTTTTCACTTTCATGCATTGGAGAAGGAAATGGCAACCCACTCCAGTGTTCTTGCCTGGAGAATCCTAGGGACAGGGGAGCCTGGTAGGTTGCCATCTATGGGGTCACATAGGACTGAAGTGACTTAGCAGCAGATCTCCTTTAGGATGGACTGGTTGGATCTCCTTGCTGTTCAAGGGACTCTCAAGAGTCTTCTACAGCACCACAATTCAAAAGCATCAATTCTTTGGCACTCAGCTTTCGTTATAGTCCAACCGTCACATCCATACATTACTACTAGCAAAACCATAGCTTTGACTAGATGGACCTTTGTTGGCAAAGTAATGTCTCTGCTTTTTAATATGCCGTCTAGGTTGGTCATAGATTTTCTTCCAAGGAGCAAGTGTCTTTTAATTTCATGGATGCAGTCACCACCTGCAGTGATTTTGGAGCCCAAGAAAATAAAGTCTCTCACTGTTTCCATTATTTCCCCATCTTTGCCATGAAGTGATGGGACTGGATGCTATGATCTTAGTTTTCTGAATGTTGAGTTTTAAGTCAACTTTTTCATTCTCCCCTTTCACTTACATCAAGAGGCTCTTTAGTTCTTCTTTGTTTTCTGCCATAAGGGTGGTGTCATCTGCATATATGAAGTTATTGATATTTCTCCCAGCAATCTTGATTCCAGCTTGTGCTTCTTCCAGCCCAGCATTTCTCATGATGTACTCTGCATAGAGGTTACATAAGCAGGGTCACAATATACAGCCAACAGTTTTACTTCTGGGTAAATATATTAAGGAAATGAAATCACTATCTCAAAGAGATATCTGCACTCCCATATTCATTGAAACCTTATTTTCAATAGCCAAGACATAGAAACAATCTAAGCATCCTTCAGCAGATGAATGGATAAAGGAAAAATACCAGGGAATAATATTCAGAATATAAGAAGCAAATCCTGCAATTTCTGACACCATAAGTGAAGCTTAAGAAAATAACACTAAATAAATAAAATGTCAGATAGAGAAAGGCAAATACTTTATAATCTCACGTACTTGTAGAATAAAAAAAAAAAAAAAAAGCCAAATGCTTAGAAACAAAGAGAAGAAACAAGGAGCAAGAGGTGGAGGGGGAAGGAGAGGAGTGATGATGATCAGGGGGTGCAAATTTCAAGTTATAAGATGAAAAGTTCTGGTCATGTAATGCACAGCATGGTAACTAGAGCTTACACTACTGTATTGTATATTCGAAAGTTGCTAAGGGAGGAGATCTTATCACCACACACAAATGATAACTGATGGATGTGTTAACTAACCTTATTTTTTTAATCATTATGCATTATTTACATATATGAAATCACCACATTGTAGACCTTAAACTTACACAATGTTGTATGTCAATTATATCTCCATAAAGCTGAAAGGAAAACACTTAATATAAAAAAGTATTAAAGAGATGCTTTACATTCTTTTTACTAAGCCTTTTCAAACCTATGTATATTTTAAACAACAGCATATCTCACTTAGAACCAGCTACATTTCAATTATTCACCAGACATTTGGGGCCAATGTCTTGCATGGTCTAAACATTCCACGAGATGAGACTTTTGTGCAAGAGATAAGTAGATTTTGCATATGGAAATATGTAAATAACTACAGCATTCTGTAACTAAATTTGGAGAAGGCAATGGCACCCCAATCCAGTACTCTTGCCTGGAAAACCTCATGGACGGAGGAGCATGGTAGGCTGTAGTCCATGGGGTCACTAAGAGTCGGACACGACTGAGCGACTTCACTTTCACTTTTCACTTTCCTGCATTGGAGAAGGAAATGGCAACCCACTCCAGTGTTCTTGCCTGGAGAATCCCAGGGACGGGGGAGCCTGGTGGGCTGCCGTCTATGGGGTCGCAGAGTCAGACATGATTGAAGTGACTTAGCAGCAGTAACTAAATATGAAATTGCATAATAATTTTGAAACAGATTAAATATGATCACAAATATTTTGCAGCTCTTTCCATTAGATAGTGGAATCTATTTCACCACTCCTTGAAGTTAGGTTCAGGTTTTGACTGGCTCTGACCAATAAAGTGGTTTCGTATGAGTTCCAGGACCTAATTCTCAAGAAGACGTGTAGCTCTTCTTTTACAGTCTTAGAAAATACCCCTGCTGTTTAAGAAGGCTGGGAGCCAACTACTGAAAGATGAGATTTTCTAGATCATTGATCACAGGGAACATCCAGACTCCAGGAATTTTAGCAAGGTCACCTTAGACACCCACCCCCGCCGCCATGACTCTTGCAGTATGAGTAAGCCCAGAGACCAGCAAAAGTGCCCAACTTCTCCAAGCTATTAATTATCATCTCTGCTATTGATAATCTCCAAAGAGCCCTCTTTACTACCTCAGTTCAGTTCAGTTCAGTCACTCAGTCATATCTGACTCTTTGCAACCCCATGAACCTCAGCATGCCAGGCCTCCCTATCCATCACCAACTTCCGGAGTTTACCCAAACTCATGTCCATTGAGTCGGTGATGCCATCCAACCATCTCATCATCTGTCATCCCCCTCTCCTCCCGCCTTCAATCTTTCCCAGTATCAGAGTCTTTTCAAATGAGTCAGCTTTTCTCATCAGGTGACCAAAGTATTGGAGTTTCAGCTTCAACAACAGTTCTTCCAATGAACACTCAGTACTAATCTCCTTTAGAATGGACTGGTTGGATCTCCTTGCAGTCCAAGGGACTCTAAAGAGTCTTGTCCATCACCACAGTTCAAAAGCATCAATTCTTCTGTGCTTAGCTTTCTTTATAGTACAACTCTCACATCCATACATGACTACTGGGAAAACCATAGCCTTGACTAGACAGACCTTTGTTGACAAAGTAATGTCTCTGCTTTTTAATATGCTGTCTATGCTGGTCATAACTTTCCTTCCAGGGAGTAAGTGTCTTTTAATTTCATGGTTGCAGTCATCATCTGCAGTGATTTACTACCTATCAGCATTTATATGGCAAGGATACATCTGTGAGGTTACTACTTCCCAACATTCCATATGAAGAGGCATTCAATCTCTCTCTTCTCAGCCTTACATTTGTAAACTGAATAAGACATGCTGCACACTGTTTACAATAGTCAGGACATGGAACCAACCTAGATGTCCATTGGCAGATGAGTGGATAAGAAAGCTGTGGTACCTAAACACAATGGAATATTACTCAGCCATTAAAAATAATGCATTTGAATCAGTTCTAATGAGATGGATGAAACTGGAGCCTATTATACAGAGTGAAGTAAGCCAGAAAGAAAAACACCAATACAGTATACTAATGCATATATATGGAATTTAGAAAGATGGTAAAAAATGACCCTATATGCAAGGCAGCAAAAGAGACACATGTAAATAACAGTCTTTTGGACTCTGTGGGAGGAGGTTAGGGTGGAATGATTTGAGAGAATAGCATTGAAACATGTATATTATCATATGTGAAACAGATCACCAGTCCAGGTTCGATGCATGAGACAGGGTGCTCAGGGCTGATGCACTGGGATGACCCTGAGGGATAGAATGTGGAGGGATGTGGGAGGGGGGTTCAGGATGGGGAACACATGTACACCCATGGCTGATTCATGTCGTTGTATGGCAAAACCCACTACAATATTGTAAAGTAATTAACCTCCAATTAAAATAAATAAATAAAATTTTTAAAAAGACATACTGCAATATTCTCCCTTTTAAATGTTTTCTAAGATTTCTCCAGCTCTCTAGCTCTCTCTTCCCCTCCATAGTTTAGCATTCTTAGCTTATATGGTGATGGAATAAGCAGCTTCTTCTGCCTTATCATTTATTTTCTCAATTTTCTTCCTGTCTTACAGTTATTCAGTGAGAGCCTTCCTTTGAACAATCCCTAGCTGGCCACAGCAGGGTTGCATCACAGGTCTAAAGTAGACAGATGAAAGTGGAGGCAGAATAGGAATATATCAGTTATTCATACATAATTCTACCCTATGCACTGTCCAAATAAATTGCAAGTATATGGGCAATAAATAAGCTTATCATTCTTACATGCAATGCAGAGAGTTGAATGCATGGTAAATACTAATCTGAGTATGTAAGTTTAATTTGTTGACTGAGCCAACAAATCCTTTCTGAGAGAATTTTTCCTTTGGCATGTTTGACTCTTCTTTCCTCAAAGGAAGGTTATACTTCCAACTGTTTTGTAGTCAATGGGCATAAATCTTTCCCAAAATATCTACACAGCCAACTAGTGGCTGCTGGGTAATTTCCTACCCAGGAACAAAAGGAAAAGAGGATACGGGAGAGGGAGAGAGTTATTATGTACTATACATTCATTGGCCTTGGAATACGGAATGAAGCAGGGCAAAGATTTACAGAGTTTTGCCAAGAAAATGCAGTGGTCATAGCAAACACCCTCTTCCAACAACACAAGAGAAGACTCTACACATGGACATCACCAGGTGGTCAACACGGAAATCAGATTGATTATGTTCTTTGCAGCCAAAGATGGAGAAGCCCTATACAGTCAACAAAAAGAAGATTGGGAGCTGACTGTGGCTCAGATCATGAATTCCTTATTGCCAAATTCAGACTTAAATTGAAGAAAGTAGGGAAAACCACTAGACAATTCAGGTATGACCTAAATCAAATCCCTTATGATTATACAGTGGAAGTGAGAAATAGATTTAAGGGCCTAGATGATATAGACAGAGTGCCTGATGAACTATGGAATGAGGTTCATGACATTGTACAGGAGACAGGCATCAAGACCATCCCCATGGAAAAGAAATGCAAAAAAGCAAAATGGCTGTCTGGGGAGGCCTTACAAATAGCTGTGAAAAGAAGAGAAGTGAAAAGCAAAAGAGAAAAGGAAAGATATAAGCATCTGAATGCAGAGTTCCAAAGAATAGCAAGAAGAGATAAGAAAGCCTTTCTCAGCAATCAATGCAAAGAAATAGAGGAAAACAACAGAATGGGAAAGACTAGAGATCTCTTCAAGAAAATTAGAGATACCAAAGGAACATTTCATGCAAAGATGGGCTCGAGAAAGGACAAAATTAAAAAAAAAAAAAAGAAAAGAAATGGTATCGACCTAACAGAAGCAGAAGATATTAAGAAGAGATGGCAAGAATACACAGAAGAACTGTACAAAAAAGATCTTCATGACCCAGATAATCACGATGGTGTGATCACTGAGCTAGAGCCAGACATTCTGGAACGTGAAGTCAAGTGGGCCTTAGAAAGCATCACTACGAACAAAGCTAGTGGAGGTGATGGCATTCCAGTTGAGCTATTTCAAATCCTAAAAGATGATGCTGTGAAAGTGCTGCACTCAATATGCCAGCAAACTGGAAAACTCAGCAGTGGCCACAGGACTGGAAAAGGTCAGTTTTCATTCCAATCCCAAAGAAACGCAATGCCAAAGAATGCTCAAACTACTGCACAATTGCACTCATCTCATACGCTAGAAAAGAAATGCTCAAAATTCTCAGAGCCAGGCTTCAGCAATATGTGAACCATGAACTTCCTGATGTTCAAGCTGGTTTTAGAAAAGGCAGAGGAACCAGAGATCAAATTGCCAACATCCGCTGGATCATGGAAAAAGCAAGAAAGTTCCAGGAAAACCATCTATTTCTATTTTATGGACTATGCCAAAGCCTTTGACTGTGTGGATCACAATAAACTGTGGAAAATTCTGAAAGAGATGGAAATACCAGACCACCTGATCTGCCTCTTGAGAAATATGTATGCAGGTCAGGAAGCAACAGTTAGAACTGGACATGGAACAACAGACTGGTTCCAAATAGGAAAAGGAGTATGGCAAGGCTGTATATTGTCACCCTGCTTGTTTAACTTATATGCAGAGTACATCATGAGAAACGCTGGACTGGAAGAAACACAAACTGAATCAAGATTGCCTGGAGAAATATCAGTCACCTCAGATATGCAGATGACACCACCCTTATGGCAGAAAGTGAAGAGGAACTAAAAAGCCTCTTGATGAAAGTGAAAGGGAGAGTGAAAATGTTGGCTTAAAGCTCAACATTCAGAAAACGAAGATCATGGCATCTGGTCCCATCACTTCATGGGAAATAGATGGGGAAACAGTGGAAACAGTGTCAGACTTGAATTTTTGGGCTCCAAAATCACCTCAGATGGTGACTGCAGCCATGAAATTAAAAGACACTTACTCCTTGGAAGGAAAGTTATGACCAACCTAGATAGCATATTCAAAAGCAGAGACATTACTTTGCCAACAAAGGTCCATCTAGTCAAGGCTATGGTTTTTCCAGTGGTCATGTTTGGATGTGAGAGTTGGACTGTGAAGAAGGCTGAGAGCCGAAGAATTGATGCTTTTGAACTGTGGTGTTGGAGAAGACTCTTGAGAGTCCCTTGGACTGCAAGGAGATCTAACCGGTCCATTCTGAAAGAGATCAGCCCTGGGATTTCTTTGGTGGAATGATGGTAAAGCTGAAACTCCAGTTACTTTGGCCACCTCATGTGAAGAGTTGACTCACTGGAAAAGACTCTGATGCTGGGAGAGATTGGGGGCAGAAGGAGAAGGGGAGTACAGAGGATGAGATGACTGGATGGCATCACTGACTCGATGGACGTGAGTCTGAGTGAACTCTGGGAGTTGGTGATGGACAGGGAGGCCTGGTGTGCTGTGATTCATGGGGTCTCAAAGATTCAGACACAACTGAGTGACTGAACAGAACTGATATATTCATTAAAACACATTCTAGGTTCCATCCTGGCTCAGTTTAGTTCAGTTCAGTCGCTCAGTTGTGTCCAACTCTTTGCAACCTCATGAACGGCATCACACCAGGCCTCCCTGTCCATCACAAACTCCTGGAGTTTACCCAAACTCACATTCATTGAGTTGTGATGCCATCTAACCATCTCATCCTCTGTTGTCCCCTTCTCCTCCTGCCTTCAATCTTCCCCAACATCAGGGTCTTTTCAAATGAGTCAGCTCTTTGCATCAGGTGGCCAAAATGTAGTTTCAGTTTCAACATCAGTCCTTCCAATGAACACCCAGGACTGATTTCCTTTAGGATGGACTGGTTGGATATCCTTGCAGTCCAAGGGACTCTGAAGAGTCTTCTCCAACATCACAGTTCAAAAGCATCAGTTCTTCTACAGAGAATTAGGTCAAGCAGTTCTTAAACTATAATTTTTTGATACCTTAATTAGTTCAGTGGTACAATAACTAGAGTTTGTAATCTGCTTCAGATTTTATCGCTTGTTGATATTCTGAAATATACTTTGAGATTTTAAAAATTTTTACAGTAAGGCTTTGATTATATCAGTTAAGTTCAGTTCAGTCGCTCAGTAGTGTCCGACTCTTTGAGACCCCATGAATCACAGCACACCAGGCCTCCCTGTCCATTACCAACTCCCAGAGATCACCCAGACTCACGTCTATTGAGTCAGTGATGCCATCCAGCCATCTCATCCTCTGTCGTCCCCTTCTCCTCCTGCCCCCAATCCCGCCCAGCATCAGAGACTTTTCCAATGAGTCAACTCTTCGCATGAGGTGGCCAAAGTACTGGAGTTTCAGCTTTAGCATCATTTCTTCCAAAGAAATCCCAAGGCTGATCTCCTTCAGAATGGACTGGTTGGATCTCCTCGAAGTCCAAGGAACTCTCAAGAGTCTTCTCCAACACCACAGTTCAAAAGCATCAATTCTTCAGTGCTCAGCCTTCTTCACAGTCCAACTCTCACATCCATACATGACCACTGGAAAAACCATAGCCTTGACTAGATGGACCTTTGTTGGCAAAGTAATGTCTCTGCTTTTCAATATGCTATCTAGTTTGGACATAACTTTCCTTCCAAGGAGTAAGCGTCTTTTAATTTCATGGCTACAGTAACTACCTGCAGTGATTTGGAGCCCAAGAAAATAAAGTCTGACACTGTTTCCACTGTTTCCCCATCTATTTGCCATGAAGTGATGGGACCGGATGCCATGATCTTTGTTTTCTGAATGTTGAGCTTTAAGCCAACTTTTTCACTCTTCACTTTCACCTTCATTAAGAGGCTTTTAGTTCCTCTTCACTTTCTGCCTTAAGGGTGGTGTTATCTGCATATCTGAGGTTATTGATATTTCTCCTGGCAATCTTGATTCCAGCTTGTGTTTCTTCCAGTCCAGCGTTTCTCATGATGTACTCTGCATATAAGTTAAACAAGCAGGGTGACAATATACAGCCTTGACGTACTCAGCTGTTGATATACTGTAGGTGGGAACCAATGTAAGATCATGGAAAGCTGTTTAGTTTGAAATATAAATCAGATATCATTCATCATGTGAATAAATAAAAATATGGATTTTCTACTCATTTCCAAGTTATCAACATGACTGTTGTTATTGTTCAGTCTCTAAGTTGTGTCCAACTCATTGCAACCCATGGACTGAAGTCCAGCAGGCTCCTCTGTCCATGGGATTTACCAGGCAAGAGTACTAGAGCGGGTAGCCATTTCCTTCTCCAGGGGATCTTCCTGACCCTGGGATAGAATCCATGTCTCCTGCATTGGCAGGCGGATTCTTTACCGCTGAGCCACCAGGGAAGCCCATCAATATGATTAGCAGATAGCAAGAGCGCATATTTTTCTAAAAACCAGCACTGGTTCAAAATCCAAATCATTACCTATTTATCTCTTTACAGATCCATAACTGAAGTTTCAAGGCAAAATAATAAAAAATATTTTTGGAAATAATATAAATATATATATATATATATATTTTTTTTTTCTATCCATGTGTATGTCAAAGTTTACAAAGCAAGGAAAACCTGTTATCCAATTCTAGAGACACACACACAAATGGAATGACATTGGTAAAATGTGAGACACATCAAAGTTTCCAATAAAATTTTTGAATAAACTTGTATTGATTTTGGAGAGCTTATTTCAAAGTTTAGATAATTAATTTCACTTTGTAAATTACTCTTTGCAAAATAGTAATAATTTAGGTAAATGAGCATTTAATAACTATGTATTCATTGTAAATGATACTGTTTCTAAGGAAAAGTTCCTGCCTTTTATCAACACTTCTTTTATCCAAAAAGAAGGAAATGAAAAGGGGAGGGAAAGATCCATAGTGTGAATTTTGTTTATTTTGTTTGTTTGTTGTTTTTGCCTTCCCCACTCAGTTTTTTTTCTTTCTAGATCCAGATATTTAACTTATCAACCAGATAGTTTCATCAGTATACTAGTTTTTTGTTTTAAACAATACTGGATTTCATGGAACCAGCGACTCTAAATAAGTTCAGTGAAGCACAGGAACTTCCCAGAGAAACACTAAAAAATAAAGCATAAATCACAAACATAGTTGTTCTGCCATTAAACATTAAGATTAGATCATTTTAAGTCTAGATTTTTATTCCAAATATTCTGATTAAAATTTATTATATTAGTAATTTTGTTGAAAATATTTATTGAGCCAAGTTCTCCTTGGTGCCAAAGTTACTCCCTAACAGTAAACATAACAGTTCTAAAAAGTGAAGTTCCAGTAGCCTGAGAGAGTTAACGCTCTCCTTGAAGAATTAACTTAAATCTAAAGAAAATACAAACCCATAAATGTAGAGATTTTCATTAAATGGAAATTAAGAAGAGCACTTTGGAAGACTGGTACAGAAAAAGCCACATTAGGAAATATCCTTTCAGTTGGAAAGAATAATAACCACTTAAAAACTACTAAAAAGTCATTTAAACACAAATTCTATATGAAGTCTGTTTGATCATAGTTTTGGGGATGTTTAAGAAAATTGGAGATTTTTTAAAAACACAATATGCAAAAATTTTAATGCATATATATATTTCCCCTCAGACTCTTAAAAGCTGAATTTTCCCCCTAGAGATCATGTATCTATGTGTATAAAAAAAATGCCTTAAAGCCTAATCTCCTTGGCTCAGAATTCCATGTATGGTTTGTGTGGTGTTAATGAATTACTCAACCTGTAGTCAAGATGCCAATCCACCTCATGCCCTTGGGGACCTTATTCTGTCTGTTGCAAACTCTTTCTTCAGTATCTTCAACATCTTTATTTACCCAGCCTGGCTGGCACCCTTAATTTTTCCTTCCCTGCAAGTCAACAAGAGCTCTATAAGAAGCATGGCTATGTTCCCAAAACACATGCAGTTTCTCCAGGATCTAGTTCCTACAGTCCATTTTAATGCCTTTCATGACAGCTTTATTTACTCTGTTTTTATCCTATTGCCTTGAATCAGGAGTCTCCCTTTAGATTCACTCAAGTTGAAAATCTGCCTGCCTTGGATTTTTTCTCGCCCTCTCAGAGGACTTTTTTCTTTGTTCTGCAGCCCAGAGACCAGGCCTGCCCAGCTCTAACCTGGCTAGTTGCTTCCTGACTATTGAACCCACTTCATGACCTGGTTGGCCCCTGTTTATCCATTTATGAAGTTAGGCAAAACTGAGTCTTTTCTTACAGTTTTTAAACATATTCAAGTCTACCCTATCTAAAAAAAAAAAAAATGTCCATGATTTATCTCAAATTCTTCTGTTTTCAAAGACTTCCCTGGCGGTCCAGTGGATAAGACTCTGCTTTTACTGCAGGGGGCATGGATTGGGGGAGCTAAAACCCACATGCAATGTGGCACAGCCAAATAATTACTAAATTTTAAAAAGGAAAAAGTAAAAAATCTGGAGGAATTGTTTTGAAAATCTTTTTGAATTCTAATTCCTCTCTCTCCTTTCCCTTTTGATCAAGGAAGCTCTGTGAAGATGCAAGCTACTTTTAGTCTCTACTTCTTTACCCGACAAGCCCCAGACTACAGTCCTCCACAGCACATTGAAGCTGCACTATCCTCCTGATCATTAGCTCCCACCCATACTCTTTTGGATTTATTTTAGTTAAACTCCTTATGGCCTGAGACTCTATAGACTGTTCTTTCTTTCTTGAAATTCTCTCTTACGATATATGTGGTCCTTCTTTCTTTCGGCTTCCAAGCACGTCAGAAAGGGGGAGTGAGAATGGCCCTAAATAGAAAAGAAAATGGTCTAAAACATAAATGAAAGCATAAAATGTGAATCTTCATATGACTTGCAACATCTCATTGCATCATCTTACCCCATACGAATACAAAGCATCACATAATTGCATATTCATGCTTCATTTTGGTGTCTAATGGCTACTTATTCTGGTGGCTCAGACGACAGAGAATCTACCTGCAAATCAGGAGAACAGTTCAATCCTTGGGTCAGGAAGATCCCCTGGAAAAGGGAACAGCTACCCACTCCAGTATTCTTGCCTGAAGAATTCCATGGACAGAGGATCCTGGGTAGGCTACAGTCCATGGGGTCACAAAGAGTTGGACACGACTGAGTGACTAACACTCTCACTCTATATCTACTTATTCAGCTTTACTGGAGAGCTGCTGGCTGAGGGGGCCAACTTAGTTGTAATTCTTGAGGACAAAGAAGGTAGAATAGAGCCTAAGCCAGATTTCCAGTCCTTCTCAGACAAGTTGCATCAAAGCTTCCCCACCTGAGGGGTTACCTGTTGAAGGCTGGGATTTTCTCAGGGCTGAGGCATATATGGTTTCCTAAACTTTCTTGATGGAAAATGGAAGAAAAAATGCTGGAAGAGGTTTTTAAAAAGCAGGACAGACAATTTTTTGCTTCCATTGAAGTTTTCAGAGAAATTGCTGAAACCCAGGGCTAAAAGGTGGGTGGGTGTGAGGAGGTGGTTCCCTTAGAACCACAGAGTAGAAGATAAGCATGGGCTTGCTTTACCCTCCCACTAAAGATTCTTTCAATTCAACAAATATTCATTGAATGGCCCTTATGTGCCAGGCATCCTGTTGGGCAATGAGGACCCAAGGACAGGGAAGGCACAGGTTTTAACCCCAAGGGACAACAGTCTAATGAACAGCCAGTTTTATCAGGTGGACCTCAGAGAATAAAACATAAATAAAACATAAAACATAATAAAACATCAGGAATCCTCAGCTTATCTAGTGAACTCTCTCCCTCCTCTTCAATCTCTGTAGGTGGAATCTCAATTTTCACTCATCAGTCCCCTTACAGTACTATTTATACCTGTACTTCTGAGTCCCATAATGACACTTGGGATGAAGTTTTTATTACTACCTTCAATTTGTCACAGGAATTTTCCTTCCAGTGAATTTTTTTATAGGGGATATGAATTCACCTCCTGCATGAGTTGTTAAGATATGCAACTTCTGTTGGATAAAACATTGGCAGGGGCTTTTGACTCATCCCATGTTATCCACATTTCTGTTCCTTTCGTAAGTATTCCTACCGCTTTGGGATTTTAGTCGTTAAGAGGACAACCGAATTGAATCAAAACAATTATGCAATAACGTGCATGCCAAGCTTTCCTGGCACTACCTCCCAGAAATTCTACAGTGTTAGAGTGTATTGCCCAAATATTTTATTTACATTCAACTTGTCCCAAGGTATTGCTAAGAATAGGAATGAATATATAGCCTGCTTGTCTGGAATAGTAAGCCACATGGCCATATTTGGACTGGTTAATGTTGCATCTCCCTCATGAATAGAGAATATGGAATTGAAAAATGACTAGCATGGAAGACAGAATGACTCAGAAATCTAAGAATAACTAAATCATGTGAAAAGACCCAAAGGCTGCTTCAAAATGAACTGCATCTGCCCAACTCTCAAAACCAGC
This sequence comes from Bubalus kerabau, assembly GCF_029407905.1. Taxonomy (NCBI): domain Eukaryota; kingdom Metazoa; phylum Chordata; class Mammalia; order Artiodactyla; family Bovidae; genus Bubalus; species Bubalus kerabau. Next base: position 32,071,932 of record NC_073624.1, on the reverse strand, counting down.
AAATTACATTATTTAGGTCTTTGCAAAATAGCATTTCACCAGCCTTTCATCTACATATTTAAATTGGGTTTGGGTTGGTATGGGTTTGCCTTCTTACTGTGAGATAATGCATAGGTTCAAAGGTGCACTTCTTGCTTAAAAATTCATCTTAAGCAACCTTGCTTTGTATATGATTATAAATGAATAGCTTCAGCTTCAGCATCAGTCCTTCCAAAGATGGCATCACCAATGCAATGGATTTCATGTCCATTGCATGGTGACAGGATGGGAGATGGTGAAGGACAGGGAAGCCTGGCATGCTGCAATCCATGGGGTTACGAAGAGTCAGACACAAGTTGGCGACTGAACAACTACTTAAACAAATAACTTGCACTGTCTGAAATTTTAAGAATAGAATAGATTTGAAAATACACTTTGGACAAATCATATGCTCTGTAGAGGTCTAGGAGTCACTTGGAGAAGGCAATGGCACCCCACTCCAGCACTCTTGCTTGGAAAATCCCATGGATGGCAGAGCCTGGTAGGCTGCAGTCCATGGGGTTGCTAAGAGTCAGACATGACTGAGCGACTTCCCTTTCACTTTTCACTTTCATGCATTGGAGAAGGAAATGGCAACCCACTCCAGTACTCTTGCCTGGAGAATCCCAGGGACGGGGAGCCTGGTGGGCTTCCATCTATGGGGTCGCACAGAGTCGGACACGACTGAAGCGACTTAGCAGCAGCAGCAGCAGCAAGAGTCACTAACCACCAAAGCATCAAGAAAGGAAGATAACATGAAAGCCTCAGACGCCATGGGAGGTCCACTGTTGCTCCAGTGGACCTGGAGCTCATCATCTAAGATTTGGGAAATAATCAGATCACTCTAAACAGAGTATCTCCTCTGCTTTTATAGGATGAGCCACTTTATTGGGATCTAATTGGGAACAGAACTGAGAGTAATCTGAGAGGACACAGTCTTTACCACTCTCATCATGACATTCATCACTAATAAACCATCCAGGAAAGAGCTGAGGACAAGGTCCCTGGAACTGACTGTCACCTGCATGATTAGCCACCTTTGTTAGCCATCCTCTTCGCCATCACACTGTGCCCTCTGGAGTTTCCATACTTTGATCAGCAAACAAATCAATATCCCAAATTTCCCCCCCAAAAGTCTTTGCAACCACATGCCTCAATTAAAATCTGGATCTCATCATGGGCTTTGTTCCCCCTGCAGCTCTTTCCAGTGCAGGTTGATTTGTTCTCACAAGCAGTGTAGGCAGCATCACCATGTACCATTGCCATTTCCACACCACTAATTTATCTCTAGAACCCCTGCTCCTTTTGGTGCCGTACCACCCAGAGAAAATATTCAGTCTCCTTGATTCCTGTTATTATAATGTTGAGACATGCCTGGTTCTTCTTTCTCTTATTACAAGGCCACCATCTAATGTCTTTAAAAATTCTCTCCTGATATATGGCAAAACCAATACAATATTGTAAAGTTTAAAAATAAAATAAAATAATAAAAAAATTCTCTCCTTCCAATAAAACGTATTCTATTTTTAACTAATTTTTGTTGGAGTATAGTTGCTTTACAATGTTGTGTTAGTTTCTTCTATACAGCAAAGTGAATCAGCTATACATACATATGTTTCCCCTCTTTTTGGATTTCCTTCCTATTTCTCTCACCATAGAGCCCTGAGTAGAGTTCCCTGAGCTATACAGTAGAGTCTCACTGTGTGCTCAGTCATGTCTGACTCGTGACCTCATGGGCTGTAGCCCACCCAGGCTTCTCCGTTAATGGGATTTTCCAGGCAAGAATGCTGGAGTGGGTTATCATTTCCTTCACCAGAGGATCTTCCCAACCCAGGGATCAAACCCAGGTCTCCTGCATTGCAAGCAGATTGTTTACCACTGAGCCACCTGGGAAGCCCCAGGTTCTCATCAGTTATCTTATTTACACATAGTATCAATAGTGCATATATGTCAATCCCAACCTCTCAATTCATTCCACCCTCTACTTTCCCCCTTGGTGTCCAAACTTTTCTTCTCCATGTTTGTGTCTCTATTTCTGCTTAAAACATATTTTAAATCCATACATTTGTCTGCATTGTCACTGTCATAAGCCTAGCCTAAGTCACCATCATCTCTTTTCTAGATTGTTCTAGGAGCCTTTTACCCTAGCTGCCAATTCAGTTAAAAGGAGTAACACCTGTGCAGGTACATGGGGCCTCATGCTTAAAAGAGCCCCGTGTTTTGTTTAAAGCTCTGCTGCTGCTGTCTTGAAATTTTAAAGAGTTTTTGACCAAGAGGCCTCACATTTTCACTTTGCACTGGGCCTCATACCTATATAGACTGTCCTTTCATATTTGTATTCCTGCCCCTTCTAACTCACTCTATGAAGTCAGGGTATTCGTCTTCCTGTATAAATCACGACAGTGACACTCCCTTGTTTAAAATACATTGATGGCTTTCCTCTGCATCTAGAATGAAATCTTCACTCATACAATGGCCTCCAGAGACTTGCCTGGTCGGTGGCGGTCCACCCTTCCCCACTCCATCACCCTCCCTCACTGCACTCTCGGGCACACTGACATCTTCCAGTCTGTTGTACACAGTGATTTCTTTCCTGTCCCTGGTCCTTTGCACAGGCCATTTCCTTGCCCTGACATACTCTTTCTCACACTACATCCTTTCCATCCCTCAACATGTAGCTTAAATACCACTTGATGTGTTACAATACACTATCTGCCATAACAACCCCCAATACTCAGTGGCTTCCCCAAAACAGGCTTCTCCCTCAGTCATGACAAATCAGCTGGTGTCAGGTTTTTAAGGAGGATTCAGAGACCCACTCTTTCCAGTGGAGTGGCTCCATTACTTACTAAGTTCTCAGATTCCTTCAGATCTCCACCGTATTCAGCAGAGAGAGGATGGAAGAATGTGTGGAGCATCACAGTGCAGATCTGACACCAGGTCTCAAAGAGGAGTGTGTTAATTTTGCCCCCAATTCCACTGGCCCCATATAATTGTCAAGGGGCCTGGGAAATGTTTTCTTCTTGGTGCCCAGTAAGTGAAAGGAGATGTGTTTGAGGTCATGTTATGCTCCTGGCTCTCAGAGTCTTACCAGATTTCCAGTCTCAAATAAATCAGTGCTGTTTGACTGAGCAATTGATGTCTTTCCTATCTCAATGTGTTGGTTATTTTACTTCTGCATTTTACCTTTAGACCAGTTGTCCCCAACCTTTTTGGCATAGGGATAGGTTTTCTGGAAGATAATCTGTCCATGGATGGGGTGGTGGGGGATGTGGGTGGGGAGGTAGTGGTTTTGGAATGATTCAATTGTATTGCCTTTATTGTGCACTTTATTTCTATTTTTACTACATCAGCTCCACCTTGGATCATCAGGCATTAGATCCCAGAGGTTGGGTATCCCTGGTTCAGATTGTCTCCCCTACTAGGCTGCAAATGCCTATGAGCAGGGATCATTCTCCTCCACCACTAGAGCCTCAGGGCTTAGAGAAGGATTGAATGTATAGTAGATACTTCATTTTAAAATCTGCTAACTGAAAAAGAGCAGGGAAAATATCTGTCTTTCTCTTCCATATTAGCAATATTGGTAGCTACTCCTGGCTGTTGAGCAGTAGTGACAGACTGGAGGGATTCCCTTCTCTCACAGTGAGATTACTGGCACTATTAAAGGCAGCACATAATAATATTTAGATGCACAAATTTCTGGAAATCTGAAATCAGATTTCCTGGGTTCAAATCCCAAGGTAATTTCTTATTAGCTATGTAATCTTGAACAACCTACTCAATCTCTTGAAACCTTAATTTCTTTTTCTGTTAAAAAGTATAATAATAACTCAGCCATAGAAAAAGAATGAAATAATGCCATTTGTAGCAATATAGATGGAACTAGAGAAGGCAATGGCACTCCACTCCAGCTTTCTTGCCTAGAAAATCCCATGGACGGAGGAGCCTGGTAGGCTGAAGTCCATAGTGTCACTAAGAGTCGGACACAACTGAGCGACTTCACTTTCACGTTTCACTTTCATGCATTGGAGAAGGAAATGGCAACCCACTCCAGTGTTCTTACCTGGAGAATCCCAGGGACAGCAGAGCCTGTTGGGCTTCCGTCTATGGGGTCACACAGAGTCAGACACGACTGAAGTGACTTAGCAGGCAGTAATGATCATATTAAATTAAGTAAGTCATACAAAGACAAATATCATGTGATATCACTTAAATGTGAAATCTTAGGAAGTGATACCAATGAACTTAGTTACAAAATAAAAATAGGCTCACTGACACAGAAAACAAATCTATGGTTATCAAAGGGGAAAACCGGGGGGAGGGATAACTTAGGAATTTGGATTAACAGATGCTCATTACTATATAAAAAATAAACAATAAGAACCTACTGTACAGCATAAGGAACTACATTCAATATCTTATAATAATCTATAGTGGAAAAGAATATGAAATATATGTATAACTGAATCACTTTGCGGTAATACCTGAAATATTTTAAATCAACTATACTTCAATTAAAAATAAAATAAAAATGCTAATGTATAATAACATTGTCCACATCACAGGATTATTGTGAGAATAAAAGAAATACTATAAGAGAAGTGTTTAGTACCATGCTATGACTAATGGCTCAAGAAATGTAAGTATAATTATTGCTCACCACTACATACTCATGGTCTGCCCCATACCTTGCTCAAGCAAGCACTCATTATATATTAGTTGATTAAATGAACAAATGAGGAAGTGAAAAACCTTCTCTCATAGTTAGGTGCATGCATGCATGGTCACTCAGTTGTGTCCAACTCTTTGGGACACTTTGGACTACATCCTGCCATGCTCCTCTGTCCACAGGCTTTTTCAGGCAAAAATACTGGAGTGGGTTGCCATTTCCTTCTCCAGGGGATCTTTCTGACCCAGGGATGAAATCCATGTCTCCTGTGGCTCCTGTGGATTCTGTACCACTTAGACGTCGGGGACTCTGATATAAATAAGAGATATCTTTATTGGAATCTTCCAGTCCACTGATGACCTTAGTTGCTAATGTTCAGCTCTAAGAGAGTGCTCTTAGGCAAGACAATATATACAAGACCTAGAGAACATCCAGTCTTTTAAAAAGTGTCTGGCATTATGTGTAAACTTGAACAAGAGCCACAGAGACCATTCTCTGCCCTAGCAATTTTTAGTATATCTCTCCATTTACATCATCTGATTTTTATATTTTTAAACAAGGCTTTTTCCATATACATGAGGAATACTGAAATTTATTTCTATATAAAGAATAATGGTGAAGGAAATAAATGACCAGTTCATATTAAACTTCAAAGTCAGTATTTCCATATAATTTTAAGATATTTTGAAAAAAATTAATCAAATAGGCAGATATACATTCATAAACATTTTCAAATGGTATAGAGGAAAATACAAGAAAAAAAAAATACCCCTCTATTACTGAACACCAGTCCCAGTCCCCAGAAGCAAAAATTTTTAATAATTTCTTGTGTTTCTATCTGGAAATTATGCATGATAAGCCCAGGTTAACTTATTTTTAACCAAAATTGTTACCCAAAATTGTACTCCTATATACAAACTGTTCTGCAACATACTTTTCTTTAACAATTTACCTTCCATATTTTTCTCAACAATGCAGCTCTCATTCCCTTTGCTGACTGCATAATATCCCATTGTATCGATATACTATTACTTTTTAGATACTGTTTGGTGATATTTTTCCAACTTTATGAAATAACAGTTCACATATCATATAATTCTTCCACTTAAAGTGGACAACTCAGTGGCTTTAGGTATGTTTACAGAACAGTGCATTCATCATCACAATCAATTTAAGAACATTTTTGTTATGACCCAAAGAAGCCTCATATCCCTTAGTTTTCATCCTCCAGTCCCTGCATCCTCCCACAGCCCCTGACAGCTACTTAATCTGAATTCTGCCTCTACAGATTTGCCAATTCTGGATATCTTATATAAATGGAAACATATAATAAATGACCTTCTGTCAATTACCTTAATGTTTTCAAAGTTCATCCATGTTGCAGCACATGTCACTTATACTATTATTTACTGTTCAGACTTTTATGAATAGATATTTAAGTTGCTTCTATTTGTTTATGATTACACATGACTGTGCAATTCAGTCATAAAATTGAAATGTTTATATATATATATATATATATATATATATATATATATATATCTCTTAGCAGACTTACGGGAAGATTTCTATAAGATAAATTCTTAGAAAGGAAGTCTCTGGATCAAATAATATGTGGCTTTAAATTTGAATGATTTTTCCAAACTACCCTCTAAATAGTTGGGTCACTTAATTTTAAAATGTTTATCATGTTTTTTGTTTAATTAGCATTTTAAAATCAGAAATGAAGAGACTCTTCTCATATGTTTGTGTATACATTTGCTTGTATTTCTTTTCTTTTTTGAATGAAATATCCTTTCATGTACTTTGCTGCTTTATAGAGGATTATTTTTCTTTAGTTCAGTGTATTGCAAGGAAGATTAGCTTTTTGTTTGTCATATATGTTACAAATAATTTTCCCCACTTTGTCCTTTGTCTTTGACTTTGTTTATGGTAATTTGCAATATAAAACTTTAAAAATTGTAAATAGTTAAGACATCATCCATCTTTTCCTTTCCTGGTCATTTCATGATAGTTAGAGATGACCTCCAGAGAAGGCAATGGCACCCCACTCCAGTACTCTTGCCTGGAAAATCCCATGGACGGAGGAGCCTGGTGGGCTGCAGTCCATGGGGTCGCTAAGAGTCGAACACGACTGAGCGACTTCACTTTTTCTCACTTTCATGCATTGGAGAAGGAAATGGCAACCCACTCCAGTGTTCTTGCCTGGAGAATCCCAGGGACGGGAGAGCCTGGTGGGCTACCGTCTATGGGGTCGCACAGAGTCAGACACGACTGAAGTGACTTAGCAGCAGCAGCTGCAGAGATGACCTCTGTGCTCATAAAAAATTCCTATGCTTTCTTTGGGTGATTCTAAATTGTTACAATATCGTTTCTGTTATATGTTTTGGTTTTTTATTGTAAGGTATGTTGGGTCTTAGCTCCCTGACCAGGGATCAAACCCTGGCCCCCTGGATTGGAAGGCAAAGCCTTAACCACTGGACCATCAGGGAAGTTCCCATGACTCCCCATTTCTTTACCAGTACCACATTTTTTATGTTATAACTTCAAGTTTAATATCTGATAGATCTAGTTCTAACCATTATTATTTATCTGTTCAGAATGTTCCTAATTATTATCAAATGATTATTTTTCAGTAAAAATTTACCCAAGAAAGCCCTGGTCACATTATTGCCTAAATATACATATTTTAATTTGTATCATATTAAAATTGTGGGTTAAGTTCAAGGAAAACTGACATCTTCACTATTTTTTCTTTAGTCAAGAATAAGATATATTTCTTCCTTTTTTAAAATCTTTCTCTATGCCCATCACTGGAGTCCTATGCATCAATAAACTTATTTTCTATGACTAGATATGTCTTTTTTGCTATTACTATATTAACCTTGAAACCTTTCTAAATTATCTTACTGTTTGCAAAAGCTTTTCAGTGGGTTTTCTGAAGGCTTTCCAGTTCTAAGTTAAATCATATCATTCATTGATTTATTTGATAGTTAATTATCAAGTACTAATACATGCTAGGCATTAATCAAAACCCAAGGCAAAGAGTAATGATCAAAATAGACAATTTTCTTGTTCTCCTGGAGTTCATATTCTAGTAAAAAAAAGGGGGGGGGGTTAAAAATTAAATATGCAGTGTGTTAAGTGATTATAAATACATGGAAGAAAAATAAACTAGGGCAAGGGAATAGAGAATGACAGGGGTAAAGACCAGTTACCATTTAAATTAGGTAGTTATTAAACTTTGGCCTGAATGAAAAAGGGAAGTGAACAATTTCAATATCTAGGGAGAGGAGAGAAGCAGGAACAGCAAGTGAAAGGGACCTGAGTAAGGAACGTTCTCAGTGATTCCTTGATCAGTGGCTAATGTAGCAAGAAGGACCATATAGTATCTTATGGGTTTTGCATTTTATTCTGAGAGATATGGGAAGGCAAAGTTGAGCTTTGTGAGGGAAAATGACATAATTTATTATTTAAAAAATACATATCTGACTGTTTTGTGGAGGAAAATATTGGAGAGCAGAATGCTAAAGGTAGGCTGCAGAGGGAAATGGTAGAGGTGAAATGGTGGTGACTGAAAAGAAGGGGTAGCGGGGAAGATGGTGAGATGTGATCAGATTTGGGATATATTCAGGTTTAAATGGTAGATTTACTGAAGAATTGTAAATGGTATATAAAAGAAACTGAGGAGAATAAGAATATAGCTTTTTTCAGTAAAGTATAAGCCATTCTTACAATTTATCACTGGTTCTATCCTTGCCATTTCTAATTTTGTGTCTTTGCACTTTCTCCAGTTTTCTTTGTTTGAGATCTAGGCAAATAGGTTATCTATTTTATTTTTACTGTTTATCAATCATTTTTAGAATGTATTTATTGTTTCTAGTGTATTCTTTATTAATTTCTGCTATTTTTGATCCCTTCCTACTTTTAAAATAAATTTTGCCATAATTTAAAAATACTCATTTGAATATCTAGTAATAGTAATTTAATTTATTCTTTCTGTGTAACTTAAAGATTTATGGTTATAATCTTTTCTCTAACCAGTTTCTGTCATGAATTAATAGCATGGATTTTTTGGATCTAAAATCTTATTTTTACTTTCCAACTATGAAAATTTGGCTGATATTTCCTCTTCAATACTAGAGTTAAAACTTCAGTTTTTTGTTATAAATTTCTATCTTTATTGCTTTATAGTCAGAGAATATTATCTGCAATATTTCTATGTTTTAGGATTTATTGAGATTCTCCTTGTGCTCATCTAGAAAATTTTGGGAAACAATCCACAGAGACTTGAAGAGAAGGAACATTCTCTGTTATTGGGATATAGAGTTAAACATTCAGCATTAATTCTATTTAATTAATGCTGTTATTGAGATTCATTATATCCTCATTTGTTTATTTCACCTGTCATGTCATATGAATTACAAATAAACTATATTGCTTCTTGAAGGTACTAAATTGTTTGTGGTTTTGATGTTGTTCTATGTGGGAAGGTTAAGATTCATGATGAGAAAGATGGAGCATCTGGAAGCAAAGTGTCTGTTAAACCAAAAAAGAAAAACTGAACCAAAGGATAAGTCTGGGCCCCAGATTGCTGCTAAAGGCAACCAGGGGATGAAAGTCCAAGATCCTGGGGAGAGAGATATAGCTCAGGTAGGCAAGTAGATATTTTGCAGTGTTTTACTCCTTGGTTCCCTTGCTATTTTAGAACATGGAACGAAAGGTTGGGATCCAGGAAAAGGCCAAACAGATGTCCCTGAAAGAGGTAGAAAAACCAGCAGAAATTCTGACCATCCCACAAGGCTGAGAAGACACAGAGACTTGAGTTGGGATTCCAGTGACAAAGGAGGGCCAGAGAATAACATCCACACTCTACTGGTTTCCCGTTATGACACTGACTAATTTCTGCTGCTATGTGGGGAAAGGAAACTAAGAAGCCAAGTAGGATGTCTTCAAAACACAAAGAGAGTTTTTAACAATGTCACAATACTTAGGAGGCAGGGACTTGAGTCTTGGATACCCCACAATACAAGGACCCAAGTGAAGATACTGAGCTTGCAATTGGAATTCTCTAGGAGCTACACCCTGTGAACAGAGAGACCCAGATACAGCCTTAGAAAAATTGTAATACAGCCTTGACTTTTAACTTCTGACTGAATTGAAGGAATCCACTCTTTCTGCTCTTGGAAGAAGATGATATAAGCAAGCCTTTATGCTTTTCATATAAAACATCAGACATTGAATTAAAAAGTACTATGTATGCCAAAAAACAAAAACAAAAAACAAACCCATAACTATCTGACCTCACACCAAGAGAAAAATAGTTAATCAAAAGAGATCCACAGGTTATCCAGATATTGAAATTATCAAATTAGGACATCCCAAGTATCCTGACCATTATGTTTGAGAAAATAAAAAGATGAAAATAGATGAAAAAATGGAAAATTTCACCAGACTATTTAAATCTCGAAAAAGTCAAATGGAAGTTATAGAAATGCAAAATGCAGCTATTAAAATCACAAACTTGATAAGAGGACATAACAGCAGGCTAGACAGAGAATAATAGTTAACTGGTGAACTGAAACACAGTTTAAAAATTTTCATACTGAAATACAGAAGAATAAAAAAGATTAAAAATAAAGAAATATATATAAGAAAAGCAATTAAAATGTCTGAATTATATTATCAGAGAACAGAAAGAAAAGAGAGAGAGAATCAAGCAAAGCAATACTTAAAGAGAAAAATATTGAGGGAAGTCATCAAGTTACAAATGCATGAAGCTCTCAGCACACCATCAGGATACAACTGAGGAAGTGAAATCTCTACACATCATGATCAAACTACTGAAAATCAAACACAAAGGGAAAATCTGAAAGTACCAAGAGATGTAGAGGATTGTGGGGCAAGGGGGATATACATTACTAAAACCAGAAACAATAAGACTAACAAGTGATTTTCAACACAAAGGATTAGAGCCCCAAAACAATGATAGGACATCTTGAAGGTACTCAAATCCATATCTGCCAGCCTAAAATTCTATACACAATGGGGGTAAAAATCCAGAGATCTTCACTAAAAGAAACACTAAAAAGATATCTTTGGAAAAAAAAGATGACCCCATATTCAGTGAGAAATAAAGAACAGTGAAAATGATAACCATGTAGCAAGTATAACAATATTGACTGAGCAAAATAATAATAATTTCTTTTAGGTTTAAGTATATACAGAGAATTAAAATTATGGCAATAACACACAAAACAAATAAATGGAATTTACGTGGTCTAAATTCCAAGCAACACTGGGGAATAGTAAAGTTATATCTTACAGCTTGACTATATTAAGAAAGGTATGCATCTTGTAATCTCAAAGTAAATAGTAAAAAGATAGAAAAACAATATATAACTACCAAATTACCAGAGGTAATAGAGAAATAATTTTTTAAATGGATTCATCTGAAAAGAGAAAAATAAAAGAAAGGAAATGAGAACATAAAATAGGTAGAACTAATTTTAAAAACACAAAGATGGTAAATATAAACTCAAATATACAGCAATTAAATAAATATTAATGAAATATTCCCAGATTATGAAAAGTGAAAACAAAGAACAATACAAGCACATGTTCTAACAAAATATGTGATGCTGATGGTTGAAAGCGAAGGGCCAGAAAAAGATGTGCATGCAAATAGTAACCAAAATAAAGATGGTGTAGCTATGTTAGTATAAATGTTTAGAGACTTTAAGTAAAAAAGTATTCTTGACTAGAAACCAAGAATAAGCATGTATTAGTGGCTCAGATGGTAAAGCATCTGTCTATCAATGTGGGAGACCTGGGTTTGATCCCTGGGTCGGGAAGATTCCCTGGAGAAGGAAATGGCAACCCACTCCAGTACTCTTGCCTAGAAAATCCCATGGATGGAGGAACCTGGTGCAGGCTACTGTCCATGGGGTCGCAAAGAGTCAGACACGACTGAGAGATTTCGCTTCACTTCACTTCCAGTTGCTCAGTCAGCCACTGTTTCCACTGTTTCCCCATTTATTTGCCATGAATGATGGGACCACATGCCATGATCTTAGTTTCCTGAATGTTGAGCTTTAAGCTAACTTTTTCACTCTCCTTTTCACTTTCATCAAGAAACTCTAGTTCTTCACTTTCTGCCATAAGGGTGGTATCATCTGCATATCTGAGATTATTGATATTTCTCCCAGCATCTTGCTTCCAGTTTGTGCTTCATAGGGCCACACGTCTTCCTAACCCCCTGACAATCAAGCTTGCAAGTTTCAAGACACTTTGGCTAACTTGGTACCTAGAGAATATAAGAAAGTACTTTTCTTTTATCACAACTTCTTAAATTATATACTTTGATGATTTATTTTGAAGATTTCACATAGCTGTCTCAGATCCCAGTCAGATTTTTGCATCAAAGAAAGTGACACAGTAATTTCCCTTCAAACACTTGAATGTCAAATGACAGATTGCTGCATCCTGCCAAAGTTTATCACAGTATATTCAAGCTGAGATTATACTGACATAAAAAGCAAATATCCAAATGAAGAGTGAAATATCCAAAGAATCATTTGAATGTTTCTATACAATAAGACTTAATTAGTTGAAAATAATTTCAATTACCTATATTTCCAAATATGAAACCAGAGCTCAAGAGATTAAACTCTGGTTTTTTTGTGTGTTTTTTTTTGTTTTTTTTTTTTTTTTTGTTTTTGTGTGTGTGTGGTCTATTTAAAAAGGCAAATAGCAATAAAATGATAACTGGAATACTGATTGGCTTTGTATAAACGGGCACAAATGAACATGGATATATCATGTAGACAAAAAAAGACTGAATCTCTTTTTTAATGGTTAAGTTTTTCCACTGCTTTTGTTTTTAGAGGAATCAGCTAACACAATTTCTTTTTTTAAATATTTAATTTTTAAAATTATTTCAAAACTAACATTTCTGTATAGTATCTCCTGGGATAATGACCCCTTATTTAATGATAACAAGCTTCTGAATTGCCTGAAATCCTTACTGTTAAATTCAATAAAGAATATAGTTGCTGGGTATTATTTGACAGGCTTTTATATGATTGCCTTAGTCACTTTAATAGAAATTGACTCCAGCCTGTTTTGCCAATAGAAGTTAATAACAAGTGAAGAGGTGACAATGAATGTAAATTGTAGTTTTTCGATTTTGGGTCTTACTAATATATCCTCTAAAAATCAATGGAGTTTCCCAACTTCAGTTCAGTTCAGTCACTTAGTCTTGTCCGACTCTTTGCAACCCCATGAATTGCAGCACACCAGGCCTCCCTGTCCATCACCAACTCCTGGAGTTCACTCAAACTCATGTCCATCGAGTTGGTGATGCCACCCAGCCATCACATCCTCTGTCGTCCCCTTTTCTTCCTGCCCCTAATCCCTCCCAGCATCAGGGTCTTTTCCAATGAGTCAACTCTTTGCATGAAGTGGCCACAGTATTGGAGTTTCAGCTTTAGCATCAGCCCTTCCAAAGAACACCCAGGACTGACCTCCTTTAGAATGGACTGGTTGGATCTCCTTCTAGTCCAAGGGACTCTCCAGAGTCTTCTCCCACACCACAATTCAAAAGCATCAATTCTTCAGCACTCAGCTTTCTTCACAGTCCAACTCTCACATCCATACATGACCACTGGAAAAACCGTAGCCTTGACTAGATGGGCCTTTGTTGGCAAAGTAATGCCTCTGCTTTTTAATATGTTATCTAGGTTGGTCTCGCAGAAGCGTGGCCAAGAGGAGCTACCCCATGTCCGAGGTCAAGGGCGGCAGCCGAGAGGAGCAACCGCACGTCCAAGGAGCGGTGGCTGTGCGGGCGCAGGAGAGCAGAGAGGAGATACTCCATGTTCAAGGTCAGGAGGGAGGGCTCATCCTCCTGACCTCATCCAAGGTAAGGAGCAGTGGCTGCACTTTGCTGGAAAAGCTGTGAAGAGATACCCCACGTCCAAGGTAAGAGAAACCCAAGTAAGAAGGTAGGTGTTGCCAGAGGGCATCAGAGGGCAGACAAACTGAAACCATAATCACAGAAAACTAGTCAATATAATCACATGGACCACAGCCTTGTCTAATTCAGTGAAACTAAGCCATGGCCATGGGGTCACCCAAGATGGGTGGGTCATGGTGGAGAGGTCTGACAGAATGTGGTCCACTGGAGAAGGGAATGGCAAACTACTTCAATATTCTTGCCTTGAGAACCCATGAACAGTATGGAAAGGAAAAATGATAGGATACTGAAGAGGAACTCCCCAGGTTGGTAGGTGCCCAATATGCTACTGGAGATGAGTGGAGAAATAACTCCAGAAAGAATGAAGGGAAGGAGCCAAAGCAAAAACAATACCCAGTTGTGGATGTGACTGGTGATAGAAGGAAGATCCGATGCTGTAAAGAGCAATATTGCATAGGAACCTGGAATGTCAGGTCCATGAATCAAGGCAAATTGGAAGTGGTCAAACAGGAGATGGCAAGAGTGAACGTCGACATTCTAGGAATCAGTGAACTTACATAGACTGGAATGGGTTAATTTAACTCAGATAAAGATTATATCTACTGCTGCAGGCAGCAATCATGGTCAACAAAAGAGTTTGAAATGCAGTACTTGGATGCAATCTCAAAAATGACAGAATGCTCTCTGTTTGTTTCCAAGGCAAACCATTCAAAATCACAGTAATCCAAGTCTATACCCCAACCAGTAACGCTGAAGAAGCTGAAGTGGAATGGTTCTATGAAGACCTACAAGACCTTTTAGAACTAACACCCAAAAAAGATGTCCTTTTCATTATAGGCAACTGGAATGCAAAAGTAGGAAGTCAAGAAACACCTGGAGTGACAGGCAAATTTGGCCTTGGAATACGGAATGAAGCAGGGCAAAGGCTAATAGAGTTTTGCCAAGAGAATGCACTGGTCATAGCAAACACCCTCTTCCAACAACACAAGAGAAGACTCTACACATGGACATCACCAGATGGTCAACACCGAAATCAGATTGATTATATTCTTTGCAGCCAAAGATGGAGAAGCTCTATACTGTCAGCAAAAACAAGACTGGGAGCTGACGGTGGCTCAGATCATGACTCCTTATTGCCAAATTCAGACTTAAACTGAAGAAAGTAGGGAAAACCACTAGACCATTCAGGTATGACCTAAATCAAATCCCTTATGATTATACAGTGGAAGTGAGAAATAGATTTAAGGGCCTAGATCTGATAGAGTGCCTGATGAACTATGGAATGACGTTCATGACATTGTATAGGAGACAGGGATCAAGACCATCCCCATGGAAAAGAAATGCAAAAAAGCAAAATGGCTGTCTGGGGAGGCCTTACAAATAGCTGTGAAAAGAAGAGAAGTGAAAAGCAAAGGAGAAAAGGAAAGATATACCCATTTGAATGCAGAGGTCCAAAAAAGAGCAAGAAGAGATAAGAAATCCTTCCTCAGTGATCAAGGCAAAGAAATAGAGGAAAACAACAGAATGGGAAAGACTAGAGATCTCTTCAAGAAAATTAGAGATACCAAGGGAACATTTCATGCAAAGATAGGCTCGAGAAAGGACAGAAATGGTATGGACCTAACAGAAGCAGAAGATATTAAGAAGAGGTGGCAAAAATACACAAAAGAACTGTACAAAAAAGATCTTCATGACCCAGATAATCACTATGGTGTGATCACTGACCTAGAGCCAGATATCCTGGAATATGAAGTCAAGAGGGCCTTAGAAAGCATCACTATGAACAAAGCTAGTGGAAGTGATGGAATTCCAGTTGAGCTATTTCAAATCCTGAAAGATGATGCTGTGAAAGTGCTGCACTCAATATGCCAGCAACTTTGGAAAACTCAGCAGTGGCCACAGGACTGGATAAGGTCAGTTTTCATTCCAATCCCAAAGAAAAGCAATGCCAAAGAATGCTCAAACTACCGCACAATTGCACTCATCTCACATGCTTGTAAAGTAATGCTCAAAATTCTCCAAGGCAGGCTTCAGCAATACATGAACCGTGAACTTCCAGATGTTCAAGCTGGTTTTAGAAAAGGCAGAGGAACATGTGTACAACCGTGGCAGATTCATGTTGAGGTATGACAAAACAATTACAATATTGTAAAGTAATTAGCCTCTAATTAAAATAAATAAATTTAAATTAAAGAAAAAAAAGAAAAGAAGAGGCAGAGGAACCAGAGATCAAATTTCCAACATCTGCTGGATCATCAAAAAAGCAAGAGAGTTCCAGAAAAACATCTATATCTGCTTTATTGACTATACCAAAGCCTTTGACTGTGTGGATCACAATAAACTGTGGAAAATTCTGAAAGAGATGAGAATACCAGACCACCTGACCTGCCTCTTGAGAAACCTATATGCAGGTCGGGAAGTAACAGTTAGAACTGGACATGGAACAACAGACTGGCTCCAAATAGGAAAAGGAGTACGTCAAGGCTGTATATTGTCACCCTGCTTATTTAACTTATATGCAGAGTACATCCTGAGAAATGCTTGGCTGGAAGAAACACAAGCTGGAATCAAGATTGCCAGGAGAAATATCAATGACCTCAGATATGCAGATGACACCACCCTTGTGGCAGAAAGTGAAGAGAAACCAAAACGGCTCTTGAGGAAAGTGAAAGAGGAGAGTGGAAAAAGTTGGCTTAAAGCTCAACATTCAGAAAATGAAGATCATGGCATCCGGTCCCATCACTTCATGGGAAATAGATGGGGAAATAGTGGAAACAGTGTCAGACTTATTTGGGGGGGCCCAAAATCACTGCAGATGCTGGTTACAGCCATGAAATTAAAAGACACTTACTCCTTGGAAGGAAAGTTATGACCAAGCTAGATAGCATATTCAAAAGCAGAGACATTACTTTGCCAACAAAGGTCTGTCTAGTCAAGGCTATGGTTTTTCCAGTGGTCATGTATGGATGTGAGAGTTGGACTGTGAAGAAAGCTGAGCACCGAAGAATTGATGTTTTTGAACTGTGGTGTTGGACAAGACTCTTGAGAGTCCCTTGGACTGCAAGGAGATCCAACCAGTACATTCTAAAGGAGATGAGTCCTGGGTGTTCTTTGAAAGGAATGACGCTAAAGCTGAAACTCCAGTACTTTGGCCACCTCATGCGAAGAGTTGACTCATTGGAAAAGACTTGATGCTGGGAGGGATGGCGGCAGGAGAAAGGGATAACAGAGGATGAGATGGCTGGATGGCATCATCGACTCGATGGAAGTGAGTTTGAGTGAACTCCGGGAGTTGGTGATGGACAGGGAGGCCTGGCGTGCTGCGATTCATGGGGTTGCAAAGAGTCTGACACGACTGGGTGACTGAACGAAACTGAACTGAATTAGGTTGGTCGTTAACTTTCCTGCCAAGGACTAAGCGTCTTTTCATTTCATGGCTGTAACCACCATCTGCAGTGATTTTGGGCCCCCCAAAAATAAAGTGTGACACTGTTTCCACTATTTCCCCATCTATTTCCCATGAAGTGATGGGACCAGATGCCATGATCTTTGTTTTCTGAATGTTGAGCTTTAAGCCAACTTTTTCACTCTCCTCTTTCACTTTCATCAAGAGGTTTTTTAGTTCCTGTTCACTTTCTGCCATAAGGTCGGTGTCAAATGCATATCTGAGGTTATTGATATTTCTCCTGGCAATCTTGATTCCAGCTTGTGCTTCTTCCAGCCCAGCGTTTCTCATGATGTACTCTGCGTACAAGTTAAAGAAGCAGGGTGACAATATACAGCCTTGATGTACTCTTTTTCCTATTTGGAGCCAGTCTGTTGTTCCATGTCCAGTTCTAACTGTTGCTTCCTGACCTGCATACAAATTTCTCAAGAGGCAGGTCAGGTGGTCTTGTATTCCCATCTCTTTCATGGTAAGTTTGGTTTCCAATGATTAAGTAACTATTTAAAAGAGGTCAGTTGTAAATAGTCCAAAATCCCCAACTCCCAAAAGATACAGAAGCTTGGGCACCAACACGGCTTTATTCCTCCATCACTAGGTGTTATAACATGACATCCATATTCTTAAGTGGTTTTATTAGCTTCAACTACTTGCAATACTTAATATTTAATAGCAAGGGAGAATTGCCACAATTAGCTCCTGGAAAGTGGCCAATCTACCCGCATTAAACTGATGCTTTCCCAGCGGAGTTCCCCAGGCTAGATTCTTAACACAAAGGAATAAGAAAGTGAGATTGTCACTATGAAGTATTGTAGGGACCCATCAATGCAATGCTTTCTTTGAGTTACCTGGACACAACTTCAAACTATACAGGAAAATGAGCACCTGCTAAGACAACCTAGTAACACATCTGTTTGAATTTGAGCAATCAGAAATGGGTTTTATCTTTTTGGTCATATAAAACATACTGAGAAATAAAATGATGGCATTTTGTGAGTATGGCATCAGGTACAATGAATGATGATTGTAACCACAGTCCAAATATCACAGAAAGCTAATACACATGTATTTACCTTCTCTGTCACAGGTTTGCATAATGTGTGTGGAATTAAATGGATTATTTAGTGTATGTGTGTGTGTGTGTGCATATGCGCTTGTGCGTGTTACTTAAAGCTCTGGGATCAGACAGATCTGAGTTCAAATTCTAGTCCTGCCATTTGCAAACTATTTGAAAAAAATCTTTCAAGTCCCAGTTTCATGACTGATAAAATGAGAATAATAATTGTACCTAGTTTATCAGCTATAAGAAGTAAAATAATGCCCATTAAAATATATCACTGCTCCTAGAAATGCTTAATAATTTTTGACTACTATGCATCTTACAGTAGTCAGTCATATATATGGTTTCTAGAATGAGTAAAAGCCAAAGAACCAAGACACCCAATTAAATTTTAATTTGTTTGAATTTCACATAATGAATAATTTCTTACCATAAATATATTCCATGCAATATTTGGAACAAACTTATTCTTAAAAAGTTATCTATTATTTTTATGAAATTAAAGTTTATCTGGGCATCCTTATTTTACTGGCAACCCTGTTTATACATCATGTGAGCAAGAAAGTTTACTTATCTGTGGCTTAGTTAAAAACCTGGGCATATATCCAGAAAGAACCATAATTCGAAAAGGTACATGTACCTTCATTGCAGCAATACTTACAATAGCCAAGACATGGAAGCAACCTAAATGTCTATCAGTGGATAAATGGATACAGAAGATATGATATGTACACATACACACACAGAGAGAAATATTACTCAATCATAAAAAAGAATAATATAATGCCATTTGCAGCAACATAGATGGACCTAGAGATTATCATACTAAATGAAGTAAGCCACAGAAAGACACATATCATATGATATCACTTACACGTGGAATCTAAAAAAAAGGATACAAATGAATGTATATACAAGACAGAAATAAACCCATAGATGTAGAAGACAAACTTACAGTTACCAAACAGGAAAGCTGGGAGGAGGGATAAGTTATAAATTTGGGATTAACATAGACACAGTAGTATATATAACATAGATAACCAACACGGACCTACTATATAGCACAGGGAATTATACTCAATATTTTTTAATAATCTATAAGGGAAAATAATCTGAAAAAGAATATATACATATACACACATATTTATACACACACATATGTAACTGAATCACTTTGCTGTATACTTGAAACTAACACATTGTTAATCAACTATATTTCAATTTAAAAAACCTATTGATCAATAAAAGAGATCAAAATCGGTCAAACAAAATAGACACATTAAAATTTCTTTTTATTTATTTTATGTAAAGAAATGGTCCCTCAATTTTGACTCAGTGTCTATGCATCTTAACTTCAGATTTAAAAAGTTCATATTCTACTTAAGAGATGCTTGTCTTGGAGAGTTTCACCTATAAAAAGGATCAAAGTTTACTTGTGGAAAAGCTCCAAGCCTTCAAAAGGAGCTGTAGCACAAGCTGCTGGCTACAAGTACTCCCAGTCAGGCCTGCCTGCCCCACGCCTCTGTGCTTTATCTTCTGCTTGGCTCCTGTCAGCCTGTGACCCCAGACTGAGCCATGGACTTTGGCTCTCCCACTGGTATCTGTGCTACCCCAATCTCTGGCCCCAGTCACGTCCCTGATTCTGTTTCAACTGCATGGACTGTGCTTTGGAATGCTGTCCATGTTTTCTCAGCCTTTCCACCCTTGTTTTGTTCCTGGCTTGACTTTGCACCCTCAGCTCAGTGCCAATATCTTGCACAAGTCCATTCTGCTGTTACCAATACAAGAACTGTTTTCTAAGCCCCAACAGATTAGACTCTACAAATTAGTGAAAGAGCCAGATATAACAGGAACACTGATAGCAGTGAGAAATTATGGTTAGCCACCTGACAGCAGTGATAGGCTACAATAATAGTGTGCCATTGGTGGAGAACTTACTGTTCGCCAGTCTGGACTCACACACTTAGCTACACTGTCTCTTTTTATCCTCTTGAGAGTAGGCGATACTATACCCATTCTACAGATGAAGAAGTGAGACTATACTGCTACTGTGTATCGGAGCTAGAACTGAATACATCTTTCTAATTCTGCACACCACATGCTTTTGACTGCAAAAGGCTATATACTCAGCAAAAGAGGGCATAGAAAAGCAAAGTCTTAGTGGCATGAACCCCCAAAGCATTATAGTCTTTGGCCAATGAATCTGGTACTAACAGTGATTATTTGTACCCATATTCACTGTCTCAAGAGTACAATGTTACCTTGGGATTGGCAGATACAAACTATTATATATAAAATAGATAAATAACAAAGTCCTACTGTATAACACATAGAAGTATATTCAATATCCTATAATAAATCATAATGGAAAAGAATAGGAAAAGGATGTATATATGTATGTATAACTGAATCACTTTTTTGGAAACCAGAAAATCATATGACACTGTAAATAAACTATACTTCAACAAAAAAGGAAAAATGTACAATATTACAATGTATATATTACATATATATACATATACATATATTTATTTACAGGACTTCCCTGGCAGCTCAAATGGTAAAGAATCTGTCTACAATACAAGAGACCAGGTTTAATTCCTGGGTTAGGAAGATCCCCCGGAGAAGGAAATGGCAACCCACTCAAAGTATTCTTGCCTGGAGAATTCCATGGACAGAGAAACCTGATGGGCTACAGTTCATGGGGTCGCAAACAGTCAAACATGACTGGGTGGCTAACACAACACATATTTATTTATATATATGTTCATATATATGTATGTGTGTGTGTGTGTGTGTGTGTGTGTGGTGTGTGGTGTATCTTCATACTCTTGAACCCAGATGGCCCCACTCTATTAGGATGCAGGTCAGCTTGATATTTAATTATAAAAGGTAGACTCACCACAGAGTCTTAAATCATTCATAAAGACAAAATAGTGAGGTTATTAAACAAGTTTGGGGGAAGCGTGGTCAGAGGACTGGTTTCAATTCTGGATTCACTCCTTCCTACTAGTTAGGAGAACTTGACCAAGTTCTCAACTTCTTCAAACCTCAGACTCTATGATAAAATAATGATGATAGTACCTACCACATACATTTGGAGTGAGGATTAAATGACATACAGGTGGTGTGATCATTAACTCAGTGACAGACAAATCACCATCACTGAAAAATGTTAACTTAGAGTAACACCAGGAAATATGTGGTATGTTTTAGATTTTTCTCCAAAACAGTTATTTTATAAAAAAAAGGACAAGTTTTTTTAAAAAGGAATGCAACCCTTAGCTAAGAGGAAGTCAGTTATTCGAAATAATTCATATACTACTGTTCCCAACAGCACAGCTGTATACAGTTGGCCCTTGAATAATGCAGACATTGGGGCCCCCACCCGTTGCCAAGTTGAAAATCCACTTATAGCTTGTAGTCAACCCTCTGCATACATGGCTCCTCTGTATTTCAGGCTCTACATCTTGGGATTCAAAACTCATATTGCTGTAATGCTGTAGTATTTACTATTGAAAAGTATCTGCATATAAGTGGGCCTGCACAGTTTAAACCCCTGTTGCTCCAGGGTCAGTTGTATATGTATATATTTTTACACACACACACAAAGTAGTTTCAAAGTCTAAACTTTCTTTAATTTACGTAAGCCCTTATAGTCCCAAGACTCTGGTCTTTTTAGAGTTTGAGGAACTATAGTCTAAAAAGACTTCCCTCATAGCTTAGTTGGTACAGAATCCGCCTGCAATGCAGGAGACCCCAGTTCAATTCCTGGGTGGGGAAGATCTCCTGGAGAAGGCATAGGCTACCCACTCCTGTATTCTTGGGCTTCCCTTGTGGCTCAGCTGGGAAAGAATCCACCTGCAATGCGGGAGACCTTGGTTTGATCCTTGGGTTGAGAAGATCCCCCAGAGAAGGGAAAGGCTATCCACCCCAGTTTTCTGACCTGGAGAATTCAGTCCCTATACAGTCCATGGGCTTGCAGACAGTCTGACGCAACTGAGTGACCTTCACATAGTCTATAGTATGGGCACCTCAGCCCTCATGTCAGTAATAGACCTCTGTATACTCTTTATAATCTCCCTCTCTATATCTGTACTGATATAAACAGGTATAAACATCCACGATCTATATACTACACCTATCGCCTATTTCCTGCAGACTTGCTCCTCATGTACTCATTTAGCAGATAACAATCAATCAACGGGAAAATCTACTAGAGCCCAGAGTATGACCCAGAAAGGAATTATTTCTAGAATATAATAATTACAATGCAACCCACCTCCACCTTCAGGAGTTGTCATTTTTAAGTGACTAATTAAAGAGTTAAAAGTGGTGAAAAAAATTAAAAAGTTGGAATGGTCTCCCCTGTCTGGCATTTTGGGAGTTAGCCTGTGTGGTCTCTGCATGTGGATTTGTTTGGGAGACATAGAAAGCATTTGAGAGGGCAGCTGTGCTGGGTAGAACCAGCAGTGGGCATGACGACCAAGGGTGTGGATTGGAATCTAGTTCTCCACATCCTGGCCAAGCCTCTTAAAATTACAGAGCTTCAGTTTCTGCATCTGTACCATGTGAATGATGCCACCTACATCAGAGGATTGTTGCTATCAGAAGGGTTTTGCGTGCAAACACTTCTACACAATGTTTGGCACAGAGAAGGCGCTTAATAACTTGATTGAAAACTGCTCTTCTAGAAAGAGTTAGTAGAAGCAGAATGAGATGCTTTTGGAGGAAGTGCCTAGTAGTTTCGATAAGGAATCAGGGAAATCTTTCTGAACAGTTGGCAAGTTTTCAACATTAAAAGAGATAAATGCCATTTCAACATTTGGGAACTTACAGATTCAAACCTTGTGACACTTACCTCTTACCAACTGCCTAGTGAATTAACAAAGTACATACTGAGGTCATAGAAAATCTTTAAAAGTGTATGTAGGAATGAATATATTTAATATCACTGGACTGTATACCTAAAATGGTTATAATTGTCAATTTCTTTTCTTTTTTAAATTAATTTTTATTGGAGTGTAGTCACTTTACAATACTATGTTAGCTTCTGCTGTACAAAAAAATGAATCAGCTATATGTATACATATGTTCCCTCTTTCCTTCCCATTTCAATCACCATCAGTTCAGTTTAGTTGCTCAGTCGTGTCCGACTCTTTGTGGCCCCATGAATTGCAGCACGCCAGGCCTCCCTGTCCATCACCAATTCCTGGAGTTCACTCAAACTCACGTCCATCGAGTCAGTGATGCCATCCAGCCATCTCATCCTCTGTCGTCCCCTTTTCCTCCTGCCCTCAATCCCTCCCAGCATCAGAGTCTTTTCCAATGGGTCAACTCTTTGCATGAGGTGGCCAAAGTACTGGAGTTTCAGCTTTAGCATCATTCCTTCCAAAGAACACCCAGGACTGATCTCCCTCAGAATGGACTGGTTGGATCTCCTTGCAGTCCAAGGGACTCTCAAGAGTCTTCTCCAACACCATAGTTCAAAAGCATCAATTCTTCAGCGCTCAGCCTTCTTCACAGTCCAACTCTCACATCCATACATGACCACTGGAAAAACCATAGCCTTGACTAGATGGACCTTTGTTGGCAAAGTAATGTCTCTGCTTTTCAATATGCTATCTAGGTTGGTCATAACTTTTCTTCCAAGGAGTAAGCGTCTTTTAATTTCATGGCTGCAATCACGATCTGCAGTGATTTTGGAGCCCAAAAAAATAAAGTCTGATGCTGTTTCCACTGTTTCCCCACCTATTTCCCATGAAGTGATGGGACCAGATGCCATGATCTTCGTTTTCTGAATGTTGAGCTTTAAGCCAACTTTTTCACTCTCCTCTTTCACTTTCATCAAGAGGCTTTTTAGTTTCTCTTCACTTTCTGCCATAAGGGTGGTGTCATCTGCATATCTGAGTTTATTGATACAGTGCCTTGAAAAATGGTCAGTTTCACGTTATGTATTTTACTACAATAAAAACATGGGGGTGAATGTGTGTATAGGAAGGTGAAATGTGGAATATGGAAGGGATAACTGTTATTAGACACCTAAGATAAAAGGGTTTTTCCTGTAGTATTTTTGTTTTTCTTGTTTTCTCTGGTTTAATAAATTTAAATTTAAAGCCTTAAAAAGCATAAGACTAAGAGTACTTATTATGAACTTTTTGATTTGTGCAGTATCCTATGGGAAGTTTGGAGAGGGTCAGAGTACAAACTGATAATTCTATACATGGGTGAATTCTAGAACACCTGCCTAGAATATCACAGGATTAAAACTAATACAGTTATGTAAAGTTTAAAAATAAAAAAATAAAAAAAATAAAAAAAAAAACACATAAAATCAAACAAAAACAAAAACAAAAAAAAAAAAAAAAAAAAAAAAAAAACTTTTACAACAAAGCAAACCAATGAAGTGAATTTACCTAATGGCATTATGCCAAGCTGGCTCAACTAGTTTTTTGAGTGCTCAAATGCTCCCTTTTGTATTTTCATTAGTTGTACAGATAATTACCCAGTCCAGTACTCTTACCTGGGATATCCCATGGACAGAAGAGCCTGGCAGACTACTGTCCATGGAGTCACAGAAGAGCCAGACACAGTTTGGTGATTGAATAACAACAGATATTACATAAAATGGTGTAACAGTCCCTGATGCATATCTGGAACTTCAGTGACCTTCTATCAATGATTTTTAAAGTACATATGCATCCAACCCAATTATAAAGGTAATTTACTCCAATAATAAGTTAAAATGTCGAAAAACATATTTAATGCAACTTTTTGCTTTTGTATATTACCATACAGTTGTGGTTTATATAGGTTTTATGTCTTTTTAATTTAATATACCATTATAATTTTGATGCTATATTTTTACAAAAGCTTCAAAATTATCACTGTGAACAGTTAACATAAGTTTTATTTGTTGATGTATTGAGTTTGCAAAACTATTTTCTTATAGTTGGATATTTGAGAGATTTCCATTTTGGGGTTGCTATTTTTAAATGCAATAATATATGTTCTTTTTTAATATTTTTAAACATTTTGTATCATTTCTGCAGGACAAATCTTGTTAATCAAAGTATTTGTCTATATTTTATACATTGCCAAATTATCTTCCAAAATGATCATACCAGTTATATTCTGCCACAAAATATCAGAGTTGCTGTTTTCATTATCTTGTTGACTTTAAGGGTGAATAAATAATACTGTACTCTTTTAATTTGCTTTTACTTGATTACTAAAAATATTGCGCTAAAAACCATGTTAGGTTATAAATTGTAAGAGACAGAAAAGCAAACACACTGTTATAGTAGCTGATAAGAAGTGTGTGAATCATCTTTACATATTCTTCCCTGGTTTAAAGATCTTTGTTAACCTCCCAGCCTTCAGTTTCTTGAAACTCTATTTTATAACATTCATAGAGTACTTGCATACATAATATGAACTTAGATATATTACCATTGACAGATGCAAAATTCAATAGGTATCATGAAAAATGAACATTTGTATAACATTTATTGAAAACTGAATTCAGCTTTTAAATTACATACAAGACGTTGATTGTTAAACATTTTTGCATCATGAAAGAATTTGGGAATCTGGTAAAAACTGTACATCTTTTTTTCTACAAAAGTAGACCTGAACTGTAGGAGATTGACATTCCCCATGAAGAGCATCTGTGAAATCAAATCTAAAATCCCCTTATGCCCAAAATCTGGTTCCTTCTTCCTTAACAGCAGAGCTTGTCATTTTTAACTGGGCACATGGCTGCCCAGAATAAACACTACATTTTGCAGCTTCCTCTTGTACAAGGTGTAGCTATATGATTTAATACTGGCCAATGGAATGTAAGCAAAGTCTGATGGGCATCTTCAGTAAGGTAAGTGGGCATGGCCTTCTTGCCTCCTTCCTTTCTGCTGCCTGCATAACCAGAGTTGTGGAGCACAAGCAGACCAATAACAAAAAAGACAGCCATATAAGATTTCTAGATTCTGGGGAAACCATATTAGAGGCCCTGCCATTTGAAGCAGGATCTGGGAGGAGTGAGGTAGGAGCTGGGGTGGCCATTGTGGCCTGGTATGTAGATCAGTGACAGTTACTTGCCGTTCTCCACTGACGACATAAAATATATTCTTCCTACAACATTTTCTCAAGGGAAAGAGGATAGAAATTTTAACCTTTCATCAGAGTTTTGCATCTTTCTTATTTTTGTTAAATGCAAGTTTTCTGATGCCCAAGAATGTAACTGTTATGACAGAAAATTTATTCAGAGGTTTACTTTGATGTTGAATGCTACTGCTTAAAGTTATGAATACATGTCTATCTTAAGCTTAAAGTATAGCTTACAAGACATCGTATGTCTAGTTTAGCAGATTTTAACAATTATGAGGGATTTTAAACAATATTTAGTCTCAAAAATAATCTTCAAATCTGCATCTATAAATTAAATGGATTCTGTTTCTTTTTTAAGTACTTCATTTGCCTGACTAATGAATCTTCTCAGATACTTAGGTAGTTTTTATCAAGCTAATGAAAAAATATTAAAATATGATACATTATATACATGAGTTTTTTTAATATTTTAATACTGTTTATACACTTAACAAAAATTTTAAATGAGAATTCTAAGGCTAATCTACTACTTCAAAGCCCAAATTATCTTAAACCTCTGCAAATATGAACAGGCTTCTTAATATAAACATATTAATTTTACAGGCTTAATTCCATTAAATATTTCTAAATTTACCTTTAAATTTGTTAGAATTGAAAGATATTCATTCAATAAGACAAGTATTATGTCATTCCCAAGCAATTGAAGATGTGTTTGTGGAGGGTAGGGTTGCTGTCCCCATCAGCCAAAAGAAAACACATAAATCTGTAACCATAGATTTAGGCCATCACAGTTACTGATCTCTTTAAAACAAGGTTCAATCCCTGGATCAGGAAGATCCTCTGAAGTAGGAAATGGCAACCCGTTCCAGTATTCTTGCCTGGAGAATTCTATGGACAGAGGAGCCTGGCAAGCTATAGTCCATGGGGTCGTAAATAGTCGGACACGACTGAGCGAATAATACTTTCACTTTCAAGCCGTAAGGATAGTCTGTAACAGATATTTCACGCCTCCTGGTTTCATTGGTGCCATGATAAATCTGCTGCCGTAGGTCTCTTTAGGAAGTTTATTACCTCCTTGAATAGATCTTGTATTTCTTTGGCTCTTAGGATAAGTAAAATGTCTTTCCCATTTAACTGTGAAGACTTTGATCTACATGGACTTCTGTACTCTTTGACTTCCCTGGTGGCTCAGATGGTCAAGTGTCTGCCTACAATACGGGAGACCTGGGTTCAATCCCTGGGTCGGGAAGATCTCCTGGAGAAGGAAATGGCAGCCCATTCCAGTATTCTTGCCTGGAAAATCCCATGAACAGAGGATCCTGGTAGACTACAGTCCATGGGGTCACAAAGAGTCAGACACGACTAAGAGACTTCACCTTCCTTCTGTATTCTTTTCATGTGTTCATTTCCCTAATAGGTCCAGCAGCTTTCACAGATTTTTAAATGATACACAGTCTATTTTAGAGGGTTGTTTTGAGGATTAAGTGAGTCAATCCACATAAAGTCTTTACATCAGTGCCTGAGACAGAGGCAGCTCTACATCATTTCATATGCTTGATCTGATTAATTGGTCACAATTTCCAGTGCCATTCTCCTTTTAGAATTTTTGTCCCATAGCGGTCACAGCTGTGGTTCCCATAGTAGTTCTGAAGGCTGAATTTCCAGCAGCAGCATTAGAACAAATCAGCCTTAAAAACATGTAAGATTCAAGGGGTAGTAAAGTGGGACTAATCTGAGTAGGAGCTCTATTTCCTCTGTGCACATGCATGGGTGCATGAGACGGATTTTAGTTACCTACTTTCAATGTTTGTGTTTCATCTTCCTGAAATTGGATCACAGGCTGCATGTATGGTTAAACTAGCTGGTCTTATGTTTTCTTATCAAACCTGAAGCTCTTCTCCCTTTCCTACTCTTCACACATGCTACCACCAAAGAGAGGGGGAAAGGTATTATGTTTTTAATGGTCAGGTAAGGACTTAATGGACAC
Organism: Bubalus kerabau; assembly: GCF_029407905.1. Lineage (NCBI taxonomy): Eukaryota > Metazoa > Chordata > Mammalia > Artiodactyla > Bovidae > Bubalus > Bubalus kerabau. Next base: position 32,043,676 of record NC_073624.1, on the reverse strand, counting down.
AATTTGTTAGCAGATGAAATTCTAGTGAGAAGAGAAAAAGAAGATAGGAACAAATGGTCTCTTGGCTCTCTTGGTTGTCCTTTGCTTCCCATTGCAGTATTTTTTCTTTCCTGGGATTACCTCCAGTTAATCCTTATAAAGCTTAAAAATCAGTACTGCTACAGAAAAGAGAAAATACAAACTGGCAGAGAAGCCTGCTTTACTACCATGATTTCCAAAAGTGACTAACCATCAGAATCAGCTAGAGAGCTTATTAAAAGTACAAATTCCCAAGTCCTTCTTCCAGTCTACTGAATTGAAATCTTCTAGACTCCCTATGGCAACATATAAAAGACTGTTTCCTAGCCAGCTGGTTACTGGATCACAACTGTAGTCTAACCACCAAGGCAGAAAATGAGGACAAAATTCATTACCAACTTAGTAACAGGAGTATTTCTTCAAGCACATCATCTGAGGTGCAAATACATTTTGAGTCATGAGTACTCAAATTGTATTTGACAGTTATTATGAGGATTAAATGGGCTTCCCTGTAGCTCAGCTGGTAAAGAATCTACCTGCAATGCAGAAGACCCCAGTTTGGTTTCTGGGTCAGGAAGATCTACTGGAGAAGGGATAAGCCACCCACTCCAGTATTCTTAGGCTTCCCTGGCGGCTCAGCTGGTAAAGAATCTGCCTGCAATGCGGGTTCGATCGCTGGGTTGGGGAGATCCCCTGGAGAAGGGAAAGGCTACCCACTCCAGTATTCTGGCCTGGAGAATTCATGGACTATACAGTTCATGGAGTGGCAAAGAGTCGGAAACGACTAAGCAACTTTCACTTATGAGGAAACAATGAAGCAACTTTCACTTATGAGCTGATCTAAACTTAAAGATTTTAGTCCTAGATGCATCAATCTTCTTTTCTGAGATTAAATGAAGAAAATGGAGACAGAACTTAGTACTGGTGAACTATGTTATTTGGAAACTGAAAATTGTAGCCACTTACACTGATTTAATCTTACCAATAAGAATATTAATGGTATGGGGAGGGAGGAGGGAGGAGGGTTCAGGATGGGGAACACGTGTATACCTGTGGCGGATTCATGTTGATATATGGCAAAACCAATACAATATTGTAAAGTTGAAAAAAAATAAAAAAAAGTTCACTTATTAACCTTAAAAAAAAAAGGATATTACAGTATCCACTATTTACTATATGAATTGTATGTTACATACACTACAAAATTCTGCTTATGGTTTATCTTATATAATCTTTATAATCATCTCTTGAAGTTGATAACTACACCCAAATTTATAGGCAAAAAAATAAAAATTTTAGAGAAATACAATAACACAGCTAAGAAGAACACTCAAGTTCATTTGCTACTGAAGACTGTGATATTAATTACTTCACCACACTACCCTCTTAATATTAATTGTGGATGATATAAATTATCAAAGTACCCAGATATTTTTAAATATGTACTTGACTCTTCTATTCAAATATTACATCTATCACAACAATAAAATATGTATTAATATACATATAGTGGAGTGCAGTTAAAGATGTCATGATTATATTGCCTTTAAAGCACTAATAAATTTTTACTTTCATATACATTTATTTTCAAATTTGATAGGCAGCATGCAGAAATGTGACAGAATTAGAATTTAAACAGTCTACATTTCTCTAGAGAGAGTTGATATCCCTAATTCAAAGAATCCTTAAATTTCAATAAGAAAAAATAATATCAACCTTGTATAACACTAGACAAACTATCAATATACACACAGGCCAATCATAGAAAGAAAAAAAAAAAAAAACACTGGCCAAATATATGCTAAATACAATCAGTTTTATTAAACTGAATATAATGTAAATATTCACCATAATAAAATGTTTAAACATGAGTTTGTCCATGCTTTGGAACATTATATAAATCTTCAAATGAATGAGAGAGATAGACATCAAAGTCAGAAAGTTCTGGAAGAATATTTGGCTTCCTCCAGAAGCAGATTGAATTTGAGAATCTACCATCATGGGCAAGAGGGTGGAGAAAGTAACATGCATGCTTGTCCAAGGCTGTACTTTTGGTTTTTACTGCATATATTTCTGTAATGCTTGGCTTTTTATAGCTAAATTATATTTATATTGAATTTTTAAAAATTTAATACTAAAAAATTTATTAATATGAAAATAAGGAGTAAAACATTGGATAGAATGTCCAACTATATTATGAGGAACTGAATGTAGAAAAGAGAAAAACAAAATAATTTTAGAAACATTTAGAGTGTTATTTGTACTAATTATTTTGAAACCTTCCTTTAACATAAAACCCACTCATCTGCACTTTCGTATTTTTAATATTTAATACTTTCATATTTGTAACAAAATGCACTATAACAATATCATATGTATTTTTATATGATTTTACAGTTCATAAAGTACTGTTACACATCATAGTGGGTTGAAAGGTGGCCCTGCCTTTCAAAGATGTCCATGTCCTATTTCCTGGAACTTGTGAATATTATCTTATGTGGAAAAAGTCTTTGCAGATATAATTAAATTAAGGATCTTTAGATGATGATATCATCCTGTAAGAGGCTTCCCAAGTGGCTCAGTAGTAAAGAATCTGTCTGCCAATGCAGGAGATGTGAGTTTGATCCCTGGGTCAGGAAGATCCCCTGCAGAAGGAAACAGCAACCCACTCTAGTTTTCTTGCCTGGGAAATCCCATGGATAGAGAAGCCCAGTGGGCTACAGTCCATGGGGTCACAAAAAGTCAGACATGACTTAGGGACTGAAAAACAACATTATCCTGTGAAATCCAGATGGTTGCTAAATCCAGTGATAAATGTCCTTATAAGAGAAAAGTAGGGGGAAATTTGATACAAAAAGGAGAGGCAATGTGGCCATAGAGACAAAGATTAGAGTAAGGCAGCTGGAAATCAAGGAATGCCAACAGGCATCAGAAGCCACAGCAGGCAACGAGTGTATTCTCCCCTAGAGCCCTCCTGCTAGCAGCTTGATTTAAGACTTCCCATCTCCAGAAGGATAAGAAAATAATTTTTGTCCCTTTAAGCCACCCAGTTTGAGTAATTTGTTTCAGCGGCCACAGGAAACTAATACACATAGTTTATATGTCATTTTGGTTTTGTTTTCTGTAGCAATCCTTTGAAGAACCTAGATCCAATGCTTTTTCCAAATGTTCTCAAATTTGTCTAAAAATAGGAGGGAACAGTTCCCAACTCATCCTGTGGTGCCAGTATCACCCCAAAACCAAATCCACACAAAAACATTATAAGGAAGGAAAGCTACAGAATCAGGTCACATACAAACCTCCTCTATAAAACGCTAGGAAGCCAAACCCAGCAGCGTATAAAAAACATTATAGAACTTGACCCAGTAGTATTAATCCCAGAAATACAAGATTGATTCAACATACAAAAATCAATCACTGTAATATACCATATCAATATAATAAAAGAAAAAAATCATCTCAATAAACATAGAAAACATTAGACAAAATCCCACAGGCTTGATAGAATACAATACAAAGTGTAATATGATATAAGCACTCAATAAACTAGGTATACAAAGGAACTTCTTCAACCTGATGAAGGCCATGGATGAAAAACCTACACCTAACATTGTCCAGTTGAGTTCAGTCACTCAGTCATGTCCGACTCATTGCGACGCCATGGACTGCAGCATATCAGGCTCCCCTGTGCATCACCAACTCCCACACCCTACTCAAACTCATGTCCACTGAGTCAGTGACACCATCCAACAAATCATCCTTGTATACAATAAAAAATTGAAACCACGCCACCCTAAGAACAAGAATAAGATGGATTTTTACCATTCTGTTCAACATAGTGCTAGAGGTTCTAGCTGGTGCAATTAGGCAAGAAAATGAAGACATAAACTGGAATGAAAGAAGTGAAAGTATCTTTATTTACAGATGACATCCTCTTGTATGTAATAAATCCTAAGGAATACACATACACACACAAATGTTAGTGCTAATAAAACAGATTCACTGAGTTTTCAGATTATAATCAATATACATTTGTATCAATATTGATACAAATCAATATACAATATATATATATATGAACCATTTTCTTGTAAACTGTATTTCAAACATGTGTGTGCTCAGTTGCTCAGTTCAGTTCAGTTTAGTCACTCAGTCGTGTCCGACTCTTTGCGACCCCATGGATGGCAGAATGCTAGGCCTCCCTGTCCATCACTAACTCCCGGAGTTTACTCAAATTCATGTCCATTGAGTCAGTGATGCCATCCAACCATCTCATCCTCTGTCATCCACTTCTCTTCCCGCCTCAATCTTTCCTAGCATCAGGGTCTTTTCAAATGAGTCACTTCTTCATATCAGGTGGTAAAAGTATTGGAATTTCAGCTTCAGCATCAGTCCTTCCAATGAATATTCAGGACTGATTTACTTTAGGATGGACTAGGTGGATGTCCTTGCAGTCCAAGGGACTTTCAAGAGTCTTCTCCAACACCATAGTTCAAAAGCATCAATTCTTCAGCACTCAGCTTTCTTTATGGTCCAACTCTCTCATCCATACATGACTACTCAAAAATCCATAGCTTTGACTAGATGGACCTTTGTTGGCAAAGTAAGGTCTCTGCTTTTCATTATGCTGTCTATGATGGTTACAGCTTTTCTTCCAAGGAGCAAGTGTCTTTTAATTTCATGGCTGCAGTCACCATCTGCAGTAATTTTGGAGCCCCCCAAAATAAAGTTTCTCACTGTTTCCATTGTTTCCCCATCTATTTGCCATGAAGTGATGGGACTGGATCCCATGATCTTAGTTTTCTGAATGTTGAGTTTTAAGCCAACATTTCACTCTCTTCTTTCACTTTCATCAAGAGGCTCTTTAGTTCTTTTTCACTTTCTGCCATAAGAGTGGTGTCATCTGTATATCTGAGGTGACTGATATTTCTCCTGGCAATCTTGATTCCAGCATGTGCTTTACCCAGCCCAGCGTGTCTCATGATGTACTCTGCATATAAGTTAAATAAACAGGGTGACAATATACAGCCTTGATGTACTCCTTTCCTGATTTGGAACCACAGTGTTGTTCCATGTCCAGTTCTAACTGTTGCTTCCTGACCTGCATACAGATTTCTCAAGAGGCAGGTCAGGTGACCTGGTATTCCCATCTCTTTCAGAATTTTCCACAGTTTGTTGTGATCCACACAGTCAAAGGCTTTGGTGTAGTCAATAAAGTAGAAGTAGACATTTTTTCTGGAACTCTCTTGCTTTTTTGATGATCCAACAGATGGATATTGGCAATTTGATCTCTGGTTCCTCTACGTTTTCTAAATTCAGCTTGAACATCTGGAATTTCATGGTTCACGTACTGTTGAAGCCTGGCTTGGAGAATTTTGAGCATTAATTAATTACCATGTGAGATAAGTGCAATTGTGTGGTAGTTTGAGCATTCTTTGACATTGCCTTTCTTAGGGATTGGAATGAAAATTGACCTTTTCCAGTCCTGTGGCCACTGCTGAGTTTTCCAAACTTGCTGGCATATTGAGTGCAGCACTTTCACAGCATCGTCTTTCAGGATTTGAAAGAGCTCAACTGGAAGCCCATCACCTCCACTAGCTTTGTTCATAGTGATGCTTCCTAAGGCCCACTTGACTTCACATTCCAGGATGTCTGGCTCTAGGTGAGTGATCAACCATTGTGATTATCTGGGTCATCTTTTTTGTACAGTTCTTCTATGTATTCTTGCCACCTCTTCTCAATATCTTCTGCTTCTGTTAGGTCCATACCATTTCTGTCCTTTATTGAGCCCATCTTTGCAGGAAATGTTCCCTTGGTATCTCTAATTTTTCAGAAGAAATCTCTTGTCTTTCCCATCCTATTGTTTTCCTCTACTTCTTTGCACTGATTGCTGAGGAAGGCTTTCTTATCTCTCCTTGCTATTTTTTGGACTTCTGCATTCAAATGTGTATCTCTTTCCTTTTCTCCTTTGCCTTTAGCTTCTTTTCTTTCCTTGGCTATTTGTAAGTCCTCCTCTGACAACCATTTTGCCTTTTTGCATTTCTTTTTCTTGGGGATGGTCTTGATCTCTGCCTCCTGTACAATGTCAAGAACACCCATCCATAGATGTTCAGGCACTCTATCAGATCTAATCCCTTGAATATATTTCTCATTTCCACTGTATTATTGTAAGGGATTTGACTTAGGTCATACCTGAATGGTCTAGTGGTTTTCCCTACTTTCTTCAATTTAAGTCTGAATTTGGCAACTAGGAGTTCATGATCTGAGCCACAGTGAGCTCGCAGTCTTGTTTTTGCTGACTGTATAGTTTCTCCATCTTTAGCTGCAAAGTATGTAATCAATCTGATTTTGGTATTGACTATCTGGTGAGAGTTGCCATGTCCTCCTCCAGGGTATCCTCCTGACCCAGGGATCAAACCCAAGTCTCTTATGTTTCTATAGTTCAATTTAAAAAACTAATTACATTTCTATATACTGCTATGACTATTCCAAAAATGAAAGTAATAAAACAATTCCATTTGCAATATTCTCATAAATAATAATATACCTGAGGAAAAAAATGTAACTAATGAAGTACAAGATTTATACATTAAAAATAATAAAATATTGTTGAAAAAAGTTATAGAAGACCTGAGTAGTAAAAATAAAGACATTCCTCTCTATGGATTGGACGACAACGATGACAACAATGTTACAATGACAGCCATTTCCAAATTGATGTATAGAATCAATGACGTCCTTATCAAAATTCTAATTTTTTTCACAGAAATTGTCAAGCTGATCCTAAGATTTATAAGGAAATACAAGAGTTCAAGAACAGCCAAAATAATCTTGAGAAAAAAGAATAAAGTTTTAGAATTTACCCTTTAAATTGTCAAAGCTTATTACAAACCCACAGTAAAAACTCCAGTGTGACATAAGGATAGACATATAGATCAATAAAATACAATAGAGAGTCCAGAAATAAACCCTTACATCTCTGGTCAGTAGATTTTTCAATAAGGGTGTCAATAAAATTCAATGAAGAAAATATAGTTTTTTTAAACAAATGGTTCTGAGACAGTAGGTTCAGTTCAGTTCAGTTCAGTTGCTCAGCCATGTCTGACTTGTCAGACCATGTCAGACATGTACGACCCTATGGACTGAAACACACCAGAATTCCCTGTCTACCACCAGCTCCTGGAGCTTGCTCAAACTCATGTCCATGAAGTTGATGATGACATCCGACCATCTCATTCTCTGCTGTCCCCTTCTTCTCTGGCCTTCAATCTTTCCCAGCATCAGGGTCTTTCCAGTGAGTCAGTTCTTCATATCAGGTGACTAAAGTATTAGAACTTCAGCTTCAGCATCAGTCTTTCCAATGAATATTCAGGACTGATTTTCTTTAGGATGGACTGGTTGGATCTCCTTGAAGTCCAAGGGACTCTAAAGAGTCTTCTCCAGCACCACAGTTCAAAAGCATCAGTTCTTTAGTGCTCAGCTTTCTTTATAGTCCAACTTTCACATCCATACGTGACTACTGGAAAAACCTTAGCTTTGACTAGATGGGACTTTGCTGGCAAAGTAATGTATCTGCTTTTTAATATATGTCTAGGTTGGTCAAAGCTTTCCTTAAAAGGAGCAAGCGTCTTTTAATTTCATGGCTGCAGTCACTATCTGCAGTGATTTTCGAGCTCAAGAAAAAGAACATCTGTCACTGTTCCCATTGGTTCCCCATCTATTTGCCATGAAGTGATGAGACAGTAGATAACCATATGCAAAAAAAAAGAAAAGAAAAGAAAAGATACTCCTATCTCACACTATATATAAAATTAAGTCAAATGAATCAAAGACTTAACTGTGAAATATAAAACTTTTAGAAGAAAAGATAGCAAAAATGCTTTCTGATATTGAGGTAGGGAATGATATCTCAGATATGAAACCTATGGCACAAAGAAAAAATAGATACATCGGACTTTACAAAAATTTAAAACTGCTTTGCATCCGAGGAGACTATCAAGAAGTGAAAGAAAGGGAGAAATTACTGAAAATCTGAACAAGGGTGTAATACTCAGAATACATAAATACACATACAACTCAAAATAAAAAGACAACCCAATTTAAAAGTGAAGGAAAGATTTAAATAGCTATTTCTTTAAAGAAGACATAAAAATATCTAGCAAGCACATGAAAATATAATGAATCTTTAATCATTAAGTGATTAGAGAAATGCAAATCAAAACTACAATGAAACACCATTTAATAGCCACTTGGATGAGAATAATAATAATCATAGCGAATATCAAGAATCGAAGAAGATGTGGAGAAATTCATACATTGCTGGTGAGAATGTAAATTAGTACAGCCAATTTGGAAAAACATTTGACATCCTCCCAACTTTTAAACATAGAGTTACCATTCCTACTATATTCCCAAGAGAATTGAAAACATACTTTCTCACAAAAACTTCTTTCACATGAATATTTATAGCAGCATTATTCCCAATAGTCAAAAAGTGAGAATAACCCAAATGTCAATCAACTGATAAATAAATAAACAAAACATGGTATATTCATACATCAGAATATTATCCAAAGGAATGAAATAGTGATGCATGCTATGACATGGATGAACTTTGAAACATGCTCAGTGAGAGAAACCAGACACAAAAGTTCACATGCTATATGATTCTATGTATATGAAATGTTCAGAATAAGTCAGTACATAAAGACAGAAAGTAGATTAATGACTGCACACTCTATGGAGAAGGGGAAAGACTGTTAATGGGTATGGGGTTTCTTTCCAGGGTGATGAAAGTATTCTGGAACTAGACAATAGTTTCATGTCACACTGATCTCACTCACTAGCAAAGTAATGCTCAAAATTCTCCAAGCTAGGCTTCAACAGTACGTGAACCAAGAACTTCCATATGCTCAAGCTGGATTTTAAAAAGGCAGAGGAACCAGAGATCTAATTGCTAACATCCATTGGATCATAGAAAAAGCAAGAGTTCCAGGAAAATATCTACTTCTGCTTCATTGACTACACTAAAGCTTTTGACTATGTGGATCACAACAAACTGTGGAAAATTCTTAAAGAGATGGGAATACCAGACCATCTTACCTGCCTCCGGAGAAATCTGTGTGCAGGTCAAGAAGCAAGAGTTAGAACCAGAAATGGAACAATGGACTGGTTCCAAATTGGGAATGGAGTACATCAAGGCTGTATATTGTCACCTTGCTTATTTAACATCTATGCAGAGTACATCATGTGAAATGCCAGGATGGATGAAGCACAAGCTGGACTCAAGATTGCAGGGAGAAATATCAATAACCTCAGATATGCAGATGACACCACCCTTATGGCAGAAAGTGAAGAGGAACTAAATAGTCTCTTGATGAATGTGAAAGAGGAGAGTGAAAATGTTGGCTTAAAACTCAACATTCAAAAAATAAAGATCAAGGCATCCAGCCCCATGACTTCATGGCAAATAGATGGGGAAACAATGCAAACAGTGACAGACTTTATTTTCTTGGGTTCCAAAATCACTGCAGATGGTGACTGCAGCCATGAAATTAAAAGATGCTTGCTCCTTGGAAGAAAGCTATCACAAACATAGACAGCATATTAAAAAGCAGAGACATTAGTTTGCCAACAAAGGTCCGTCTAATCAAAGCTAGGGTTTTTCCAGTAGTTATGTATGGATGTGAGAGTTGGAACATAAAGAAAGCTGAGCACCAAACAATTGATGCTTTTGAACTGTGGTCTTGGAGAAGACTCTTGAGAGTCCTTTGGACTGCAAAGAGATCAAACCAGTAAATCCTAAAGGAAATCAGTCTGGAATACTCATTTCAAGAACTGATGTTGAAGCTGAAGCTCCAATACTTTGGCCACCTGATGAGAAGAACTGACTCACTGAAAAAGACCCTGATACTGGGAAAGGTTGAAGGCAGGAACAGAAGGGGATGACAGCGAATGAGATAGTTGGATGGCATCACCAACTTGATGGACATGAGTTTGATCACGCTTCAGGGGTTGGTGATGAACAGGGAATTCTGGTGTGCTGCAGTCCATGGGGTTGCAAAGAGTAGGACACCACTGAGCGACTGAACTGAACTGAGACAAGAGTGATGGTTGCATAACTCTGAGACTATACCAAAACCACTGAAATGTACATTTTTAAGATGGTGAATTTTATGATATATGAATTATATCTCAATAAATAATTTCAGTAAATAAAATAAAAATAAAGCTTTAAATCATTATTCCAGTTACTATGGCTGCATAAAAAATTAGCCCACATATGGTAGCAAAAAAAAAGGACTCATTGGAAAAGACCCTGATGTTGGGAAAGATTAAAGGCAGGAGGAGAAGGGGACAATAGAGGATGGGTTGGTAGGATATCATCACTGACTCAACGGACATGAGTTTGAGCAAGTTCTGGGAGTTGGTGATGAATAGGAAAGCCTGATGTGTTGCAGTGCATGGGGTTGCAAAGAGTCGGACACAACTGAGTGACTGAACTGAACTGACTATGGTCATGGAATTCAAACAGACTAGAGCAAGATGGCTTTTCTCTGCCCTTTGATGTCTGGAGCCTAGGTTGGAAGGCTCCAAGAGGCTAAAATCTTCCCTAGACACCTTTACTCATATGGCTGATAGTGGATGTTTGGCTGTGAGCTGAACCCTTTGTTGGGAGTGTTGACTAGAACACTTTCCTATGGCCTGGGATTTCTCACAGCAGGGTGGCTAGGTTCCAAGGACAAGTGTCTCAACAATGGAAGAAGAGAGTCAGGTGCGAGCTATTTCACCTTTTGTAATCTAGCCTCTCAGAAGTAACCAGGTCATCTCCCACACTGCCATTCCTTAGAAGTGAGTCATTAAGTCTAGCTGGTATTCACTGGTAGGACTACAAAAGTCACCTCTCATTGGAGAAATGACAATGTCACATTTGTGCTCAGTCACTCAGTCGTTTCTGACTTTTTGTGACCCGATGGACTGTAGCCCACCAGGCTCCTCTATCCATACAATTTTTCAGACAAGAATACTAGAGCAGATTGTCATTTCCTACACCAGGGGATCTTCTTGACCCAGGGATCAAATCTGTGTTTCTTGTTTCTCTGGCATTGGCAGGCAGATTCTTTACCACTCTTGTCACCTGGGAAGCCCCCTATTACACTTGACCTTAGCCAAAAGGCCAAGAAATGATGTCACATTTATGTTACCTAAGTATAGAGAATAGGATAAATTAGGAAAGAAAATCTACTTCACTCTTTAATAACATCCCCCTGAAAATAAAAGCATAACCTATTCAAAGCAAATTTTGTAGAACAGAAAAGCTTGAGAGTCTGTGGATAAGCCACTAGATTGAAGCAAAAAAAGAAAACACAACAGTGTCTCAGGTACAACTAGTATTTATAAAATAGGTAACTAAAAAGAACCTCCTGAATAGCACTGGAAACTCTTCTCAGTACTCTGTCATGACCTAATGGGAAGAGAATCTGAAAGAGAGTGGATATATGTATCAGTATATGTATAGCTGATTCACTTTGCTGTACAGCAGAAACTAACACAGCATTGTTTCTAAATTTTTAAAATTTTTACAATATAGCACAGCATTTTAAATCAACTCTACACCAATAAAAATTTTTTTAATTTGCAAATACAAAAAAAATCTCCAAAGACCAATGTCTCCAACGAATGAACAAGCATTGAGAAGCTGCATATACTTTGAGCACTTTTTTTGACTGTGAGTGACTTCTTCAATCAATCATTCCTTCCATTATTCACCCATTAAACAGAAAATTTATTATTTGCAAGTGTTCTTTTAGGCTCTGAGATGGCTGAATGTGCAAGAAAAGACATATAGCCCCTTGCCTGAGCAGGAAAGAATAATGACCAGAGTTACATAAATGCAATCAAAGGGGAAATTTAGCACTGGAAAAGCACAGTTTAGTGTCTGCTCAGACTACCCAGATGTGTAAATAGCCACTGTTTGATGTATACTTTTCAGGCATTAATCATAAACATCATGACCCAGAAAAGTACATATTAGTTGCTGGAAAAAAAAAATCCTTCTGCAAATGAAAAAAGATATCAGAGCAAGGTTTAGGCAATTTAAATAATTAACTGGAGAGTAATACAATAATTCACTGAAGAAACTTATCTTCTCTTTCCCCCTCAATCTCCCTTTCCAGTCTCGAGTCTCCTAAACCACAACCTTCAGAATGACTGGGATGGGGGTGGGGTGGGGGTTGTAATCAAATCAAGTGTTTAGGTGATTATACAACAAATTACAGCAACTTTTTAAATCCTAGGGGTACCCTTCATTTGCTGTTGTTTTTTAATAACCCACATAATGGTTTTATTTTTTTCCACATCATTATGCCCATATTCATAGAGTTAAAAATTTTTAGTAAATTCACCATTCTTTTCTATATCTAATCAGAGTACAGCAAATAAGTACAGAAGAAACTAACACAACATTGCAAATAAACTATAGCCTAATAAAAGTTTTTAAAAGGTAACTAAAAAAAAAAAAGAAAATTCACTTTAGTCATTTCCCAAAACTTACATATTCTGTAAACATACTGATGTTAAGCTGGCATTTTCCTTAGAACATATTTAATGGAACCTAGTTTTTCCCCCAAGCCTTAATAGAACATGAAAGTAGTGACAATGTACAATAATTATAGCTTTATGGAGCTAAAATTCAATCCATTTATCAAGTTACATAAAAATAGACAGGACACTAACTCACTCAGAGAACAGAACCAAGACCCTTAAGTTTTCCTGGCCAAGACAGTTCATCCCTAGAAAAGGAGCTTGTAGTCTTGTGAAATGGCAGCTGGGATGAGAAGAGGTGACTCTGCCATTTTGAACACAAAAAAATAACTACAATCAAACAGTTTGGTCAGATTTTGAAGACATAAAATTTTGTATTATTTTCAGTGTAGCTAAAATCCTTTTGGGTGAACTAACATTTTCATTTTGAAAGTGACCAAACGGATTTAGGAAGGGTCTTTCTGAAAACTCACCTGCTTAAAAATTAAGTGTAAATGTATTCCTACTGTCTAAAACACAGTCCACCCTCTCCTGCCTCATCCTCCCTGAACCTTCCATCTCTCAAACCTCACATGAGGTCTTATCATTGTGTACTGTCATTTCATCAATTTCCAGTTCATTTCCAACATTAGACTGTAAGCTTCATGAGGGCAGGAACTGGGTCTTCCTGTCTATATATACTGGTGTCTGGCATTTGGTGGACACTTGAAAAATGTTTGATGAAAGAAAGAAAGGGGAGGGAAGGAAGAAAGAGGGAGTGGAGGAAGGAAGGAGAAAAGAGGACAAAAGGAAGGGAGGAAAGGAGGAAATGAAAGCATGGACAGATTTTGAAGACTGGAGCAAAATCATCAGTGACAGAACAATTGTCAGGTCCTGAACAATATTTAAATTTTTTTCACTTTGATTTATTTAGATTTGGTACTCTGACTTTAATACAAACTAGAAACAAAGTCGCATTTTCTCTCACATTGTTTACCCCTGAACTGCTTGTGAAAGTGACATCTGATTTACAAAGAATATGTGACACATGGAAGTCCTGTGGCCATTGACTCTACTGGGATTTGAGGGTAAGATTCTCTTTTGAGATTTTTCTCACACATTTCTGTCTTCTCTGAATTATCTCACGATTTGTTATATGGGAAATTAAAGATCACTGAGAAAAGTACAAAACTGCCATACATTTTACTATAATCTTCTCAGAACTCCAGTTAACATGTTTAATTGTATCATCTTTATTATTCACCATAAAAAAAGAGGTACCTTTAAAAAGAAAGGACTTTTTTTTATTACTTACTTGTTTTACTATTAATTGAAAGCCCAAGGACATTAGCATCAAGGGGTGTCTTTGCAATTTGAGCTTGTTGTAGCTTGAGAAAATAATAGCAAATGAAGCAACTGACAAACAACTAATCTCAAAAATATACAAGCAACTTCTACAGCTCAACTCCAGAAAAATAAATGACCCAATCAAAAAATGGGCCAAAGAACTAAATAGACATTTCTCCAAAGAAGACATACAGATGGCTAACAACACATGAAAAGATGCTCAACATCACTCATTATCAGAGAAATGCAAATCAAAACCACTATGAGGTACCATTTCACGCCAGTCAGAATGGCTGCGATCCAAAAGTCTACAAGTAATAAATGCTGGAGAGGGTGTGGAGAAAAGGGAACCCTCTTACACTGTTGGTGGGAATGCAAACTAGTACAGCCACTATGGAGAACAGTGTGGAGATTCCTTTAAAAACTGGAAATAGAACTGCCTTATGATCCAGCAATCCCACTGCTGGGCATACACACTGAGGAAACCAGAAGGGAAAGAGACATGTGTACCCCAATGTTCATCGCAGCACTGTTTATAATAGCCAGGACATGGAAGCAACCTAAATGTCCATCAGCAGATGAGTGGATAAGAAAGCCATGGTACATATACACAATGGAGTATTACTCAGCCATTAAAAAGAACACATTTGAATCAGTTCTAATGAGGTGGATGAAACCGGAGCCTATTATACAGAGTGAAGTAAGCCAGAAAGAAAAACACCAATACAGTATACTAACGCATATATATGAAATTTAGAAAGATGGTAACAATAACCCTGTGTATGAGAAAGCAAAAGAGACACTGATGTATAGATCAGTCTTATAGACTTTGTGGGAGAGGGAGAGGGTGGGGAGATTTGGGAGAATGGCTTGAAACATGTATAATATCATGTATGAAATGAGTCGCCAGTCCAGGTTCAATGCACGATACTGGATGCTTGGGGCTGATGCACTGGGACGACCCAGAGGGAGGGTATGGGGAGGGAGGAGGGAGGAGGGTTCAGGATGGGGAACACAGGTACACCTGTGGTGGATTCATTTCGATATTTGGCAAAACTAATACAATATTGTAAAGTTTAAAAATAAAATAAAATTTAAAAAAATAAATTAATTAAAAAAATAATAAAAAGTACTTAAGGGAGTAGATCTTAAAAGCTCTCATAACCAGGAAAAAAAAAAAGTATATATACTTCTCACATACTTCTCAGACTCACACTTTGTTCCTAGAAACTATATGATTTCTTTGTTGATCTCTACTTCTTAAAAACAATATAAATACAGTATACTAACGCATATATATGGAATTTAGAAAGATGGTAACAATAACCCTGTGTATGAGACAGCAAAAAGACACTGATGTATAGAACAGTCTTATGGACTCTGTGGGAGAGGGAGAGGGTGGGAAGATTGGGGAGAATGGCATTGAAACATGTATAATATCATGTATGAAACGAGTTGCCAGTCCAGGTTTGATGCACGATACTGGATGCTTGGGGCTGGTGCACTGGGACGACCCAGAGGGAGGGTATGGGGAGGGAGGAGGGAGGAGGGTTCAGGATGGGAAACACATGTATACCTGTGGCGGATTCATTTCGATATTTGGCAAAACTAATACAATATTGTAAAGTTTAAAAATAAAATAAAATTAAAAAACAAACAAACAAAAAAAACAATATTCTCCATATGGAAACAATATTATTTCCATAATATCTGTGTAGAGAATATTGTTTGTGGCCACCAGATGTGAAGAGACAGCTCATCAGAAAAGACTCTGATTCTGGGAAAGATTGAAGAGAAAAGGAAAAGAGGGTAGCAGAGGATGACACAGTTAGATAGTATCACTCATGTTCACTCAGTGAACATGAGTTTGAGCAAACTCTGGAAGATAGTGAAGGACAGGGAAGCATGGAATGCTGCAGTCCATGGGGTCACAAAGAGTTGAACATGATTGAGCAACTGAACAACAGCAACGTATAAATATCATTATAAATAAACAGAATTAATTCACCCTGAAAGAAAATCTTATATAACTAAATGCCTCCACATGAGGTCAATTGACTGATAAATCTTGACACAGAAATCTGGAAATAAGGGAAGCCTGGTCTTGTTTTTTTATAAATTGGAAATATGCATAAATTTTAAAAATTGTTTTTGAGAATTAAACTAGATTTGAACTTCCTCCATCATCTAGGGAAGGAAAAATATCCTCAGATAAATACACAAGGATGAGTGAAACCTTTTAAACTTTTAAAGACTTGAAGTCTATAGAGATAATTGAGCTGACTTCTGATGGTAGCTCTCAGACTGGGAAGATGATGTCAGTTCTGGCTACCAGTTTGCTGGTTTCAAAGAATCATTGCAAAACTTAATCTGTCTCCAGTGGAAAACCCAGTCTAATGTCAGCAGATTCACTAAAAGATGCTATTGAAGATTTTACAGTGTAGGGAGCATCACTGGTGAGAGTGATTCTCATTGTCATTATCCCCTGAGGTAGTTCACAGAAAGGACACAACTTTAAAATCTACATAACTATGAGAAAAGTTACATGAAATACCTATAAAATATTTAGATTCTAGAAAAATCTATTTAAGCTAGTAAATGGAGGATTAAAGAGGTTTCAAATTTCTCATCCACAATTTGTGTATGAATCACCTAAGGAAAGACATCTTATTCAGTTTCCCAAAAACAGATATCATAACATACGATTTTTTAAAATAATAAGCCATTGCCAAACAGAATGTGAAAGATGTTATTTGTTCTATTACACTGGTTCCTGTAAATTTGACTTCAGATCTTCCTTGGAAAACCTGACACATCATACTCTCTAAATCTTGTTATTCTGTGAGTTGGGATCCAAAATAAAATTCAGCTCAAATATATAATATAACTTTTATGGGACTGTATCTTATATTTCAAAGAAAGGCAAAACAATATCAACTATTATAAGATAATGATAGTCAAGAAGCATACACTTAAAAATATGTCCAAGGAAGTCTGTTCATCCTCAGGGATGAAACTCTAAGATGAAAAAGAAGAGGAAAAATAAAAGAAACCTAGTTAAAAATTGTTGTTTTACTTTTGCAATGTATGAATAGTTAATGGTGTCCCTCTCCAAAAGCATTCTGAACTTACTAAGGGAAGAAATTATTAACTCAAAACCATATGGTAAGAACTATAAGTACCCAATAAAGATTTGTAATTATCAGATGCATTCAAGAGGATTTGTGTTATCCTGGTATCCTATTTTGTAGGATTTTGTAAGTAAAACCAATGGATACTAATAGTCTACATACTTTGCAAATTACTCTATAAAATATAGTAAGCAAATGTGATGGTTCAGTTCACAGTGGATATGTGGCTAGGGTTTTTTTTTAAGGATTCTTATTTTGCATTGTCAGAGAATTTTAAAATTTTATTTATTTTTATATGGCAAAATAAAGTAAGAACTGATTTGAAAAGCCAATATGAAAGAAAAATTGGTTATTATCTTGCAAGTTATGCTCTTTTGATGGCTAATTCCCATCTTTCTTGATAATTGGTTCTCTCTTTTTAAAATTGGAGTAAATTATCAGATAGTTGGTTCTTTTTTTTTTTGCTTTTATTTTATTTTTTTAATTTTATTTTATTTTTAAACTTTACATAATTGTATTAGTTTTGCCAAATATCAAAAAGAATCCGCCACAGGTATACATGTGTTCCCCATCCTGAACCCTCCTCCCTCCTCCCTCCCCATACCAACCCTCTGGGTCATTCCAGTGCACCAGATAGTTGGTTCTTAATGATCCAGAATCTCTACACTGTAGCAGCTTCCATCATGATTACTATCAGAGTAAGTACAGTTAATATTATCCAAGCAAATATAATATAAATGCAATATTTAATAAATATTATATTTATTGAAATAATGAATCCATGGCAAGAAACACTCTGAAGGGAAAGCTTATTCAATTAATAACTTCAGTGTTAAAGATGTAAAGAAAGTCTCTCAGAGCATGAAACCACAAAGGGGACTTTATAACTCTAAAAGTGCTAATTATCTGATATGGTCAAATATTAGTATGAGATCTGATTGCACTGTTTCTCAACCAAGTAAGGATGACAAATAAGATAGACCTGTCTCCATTAATTTTTATACTTTATCGATCAGTTCTGAAGAGGGCCCTGGGCCTCTACTGGGCTCAAATAATTTAAATGAGTCTACACTATGAATATTTCCCTGGTGGCTCAAACGGTAAAGAATTTGCCTGCTAATACAGGAGACCCAGGTTCGATCCCTGGGTCCAGAAGATTCCCTGGAGAAGGGAATGGCTACCCACTCCAGTATTCTTGCCTGGAGAATTCCGTGGACAGAGGAGCCTGGCGGACTACAGTCCCTGGGATTGCCAAGAGTCTGACACAACTGATCGACTAACACTTTGCAACACTATGAACATTTTGCAGATAAAAAAACTAATGCACAGAAATCCTTACTCAGTGGTCTCGAATCACACACAGCGAAAGGCCTCATTCCATAGTTGAGACCTATGAGGCCCAAATCACAACTTGAATTATTACTAAGTCCTGTTCCAGGCAGTTTCCTGTTTTCTTGTTACCATTCTTTATTTTAGATTGGGTTTGAAATACTTCTCACATTCCTTCAGTGATTTATGTTCTTTTACAATCAGATACAGTAATTAAAACATTTTACATTTTTGTATTCTCTGTGCACATGGATAACATCTAGACAGACTCCTGCTTCCCACACTCTATCCTTTAAGACAATAGGACAAAACGGTCACAAAGAATTACATTTTTTTTTCCTCGTTTAAGCTGATGAAGAGTGAAAATAAGATACCAGAAAGGAACAAATACTTTTTCTGTTTTTTTTTTTTTTCTGTTTTCCCCTTTCTTTAGTAAGCAAACAGTCCTTTAGTAACATAAAAAAAATGTCTTATTGGAAAAGTAGAGTTTAATGTTATCAGTGTTCTCACATATATTCCATGACAGAGAACAGAACAATAATCATTTTGCCAAGCAAAAGCCATAAATTGTAAGTACACTTCCAATTCTTCCCTATTATCAAAGGTCTGTAAATTTCATGTGTTGGGATATGAAGGAATAGAAAGTTACTAACATAAAGGTTGCCTGACTCTTCTACTTTAGAAAAGTTTTGTTTAATATAATGAAGAATACTGCATCTTAAAACTTTTAAAACTGTATCTTAAAACTAGGCTCTTAGGGCCCACAAGTTCCTATGAAATGTTAATCATATAGAATAATGAGTGAATGCAATTTAAAATAAATTGTGATGTCATTTTACATATGCACACTTATTTCTGCAACTTAGTAAATAAATTAGATTAGCCTATGATTGTAATTAACAAAATTAAATTGTCTGAAAATTAAAAGTATTAAATATCTATTTTATATAAGACAAACTGCTTTAAGCTAGTTTTATACAATTAAATGTAAGTGATATAATGATACAGAACTCATTTTAATCTTGAAATGTATTCAGAGTTGGAGTTTTTCAAGTAGAGAGAAAGAATAACACTTGCATTTGAACAAGATTTAATGTACAGTCATTTAAAAGTTTTTCCTAATTACATAGAACACTTCCTAACGCCATACACAAAGATAAAGTCAAAATTTAAAGATCTAAATGTAAGACCATAAACTATAAAAGTCTTATAGGAAAACATAGGCAGTACACTCAATGGCATAAATTAAAGCAAGATCCTCTATGACCCACCTTCTAGGGTAATGGAAATAAAAGCAAAAATAAACAAGTGAGACCTAATTAAACTTAAAAGCTTTTGCACAGCAAAGGAAACTACAAGCAAGGTAAAAAGACAACCCCTAGAATGGGAGAAAATAATAGCAAAGGAAAAAGCTGACAAAGAATTAATTTCCAAAATATACAAGCAGCTCATACAACTCAATACTAGAAAAACAAACAACCCAATCAAAAAGTGGGGAAAAGACCTAAACAGCTATTTCTCCAAAGACATACATATGGCTAACAAACACATGAAAACAGGCTCAACATTGCTCATTACTAGAGAAATGCAAATCAAAACTACAATGAGCTACCACTTCACACCAGTCAGAAGGATATCATCAAAAAGTCTACAAACAGTGAATGCTGGAGAAGATGTGGAGAAAAGGGTATCCTCTTGCATTGCTGTGAAAATGGAAATTGATACAGCCACTATGGAAGACGGTATGGAGATTCCTTAGAAAACTAGGAATAAAACCACCATATGACCCAGCAATCCCACTACTAGGCATATACCCTGAGGAAACCAAAATTGAAAAAGACACATGTACTCCAATGTTCATTGCAGCACTATTTACAATAGCTAGAATATAGAAGCAACCTAAATGTCCATCAACAGATGAATGGATAAAGAAGCAGTGGTACATATATACAATGGAATATTACTCAGTCATAAAAAGGAATGCATTTGAATCCATTCCAATGAGGTGGTAGAACCTAGAGCCTATTATACAGAGTGAAGTAAGTCAGAAAGAGAAAGATAAATATCATATACTGATGCATATATATGGACTCTAGAAAGATGGTGCTGATGAATTTATTTTCAGGGCAGCAATGGAGAAACAGACATAGGGAACAGACCTATGGACACAGAGGAGAGGGGGAGAGAGAGGGTGAGAAGTATGGAGAGAGTAACATGGAAATTTACAATACCATGCTTAAAATAGATAGCCAATGGGAATTTGCTATGTGACTCAGGGAACTCAAACAGGGGCTCTGTGACAGTATAGAAGGGTGGGATGGGAGGGAGATGGAAGAGAGGTTCAGAAGGGAGGGGACAAGGGTGTACCTATGGCTGATTCTTGTTTATGTATGACAGAAAACCACAAAATTCTGTAAAGCAATTATCCTTCTATTAAAAAAATTAAGTGGAAAAAAAAGTTTTTCTTAATTACATAAGGATAACTGAGATGCACTTTGGCATATTTTTTTAAAAGCCAAACTTGGAATAGAGCATTTGTCATTTTTAATTTCATTATTAGACTGCTGTTCAAAAAAAAAGTGTAATGCCACAGCAACTGGATCCTGTGAGCAAGGGTAGCAATTTATACCCAGTTCTAATATTCCAAGAACATAGATCTCTTTCTTCTTGTTCTATCTTCTCCTTTATTCCTACTTTGCTTATTTATCTATTGATTACTACTCATTCTGTTGAATTTTCAAGGTGTATCAGTGATCAAGTTTGCAATGATTATAAAAGTTATTTTTTGATTAAAAAACAAAATAAATTAAATCTGTTTGGGGACGTCTCTATGACTTCCAAGCTTTCCCCTCAGTCCTGAAACTCCTACAGAGCTTCATTAGAAAAAGAAACCACAGGCTAGCAATTTTGTTTGCCAGAGTTATTTGTACTAAATGTGTGTGATTGCTTTAAACAGACCACTATGGAAAAGAGTTTAACTCTCAGTCTTTATCTTGAGTTCAAATGCATGTCATTTAAAGTAACACATGAGCTTTGGTGACAATGATCAAAGATATGAATTTATCTATGTAACTAAGAGCCAAATTAGAGGTATAGGCAATTGAAATTACATAGATGTGGAGCCAGGCCTTGGGATCTCCTGACTCCAATTTACTGCCAACATTGTTCCTATTTTATCAGAGTATGGTAGCCAATAATTTTGTATTTCATATATATAATGTATAATATATACATTTATATATATATATATATATATATATATATAGCTCCTTGGAGTTTTATGTTTTCTAAATATAAAAGTATAAAATATTATATAAAACATTAAATACAGTTTTATATTTCCTAAAATGTACCACCTCTCTGCTTTACATAAAGCTCACAAAAATTTAGTCTCTTATTCTACACTCTATTTCCCGGGATACAAATAGAGATTCATAAAAGTAACTTTTGGATTCACAAATAAGTGGGGAGTTTAGGGACAGTTTGGCTGGGACGTTCACATAAAAAGTCAGTGGGGAAGCATTCAGAAAGAAATTAATTGACTTTGTGTTTCATCTCATTAGTCAAGTCACTCAGAACTATCAAACTAGTTTGTACCAACTTTCAACTCTCAATCGGAAGTTTGAAAAAAAAAAACAAAAAAACCACAATCTAAAACTCAGAAAAAATTTTCTTTAGCCCTCAGGCACACAAAGACTGCATATAAGTGACAATTGCAAACTCTTCTAGAAAGAAACAAGAAAAGGAAAATTAGCTTCTATCATCCTCAAAAATGTCCCTGGGAATGAAAATAATCACTAAAGTCAAATGAGCTGGCTGTTTCTCCCATACTTGGTGCTGTGCTAGTTGGCTGGTTGACTGCTGGTGGGAACTGATTGGTGGATGTGGTACACCAACCAGTAGGACTCTTTGTGAAAAAAATTAATGGAATGAAAACATGGTAATTAACCTTAAGCCTCTAGTAATTAATCATAAATAGACCAGTTTGTTTGATTTTTTTCAAATTTTAGGAAAAAGAAGCCACAGACTGCAGTGTGTTTAGTACATCAATGGGTCTACCCACAAAACATTTTTTCTTTTGAAAAAATTGTTTGGCTAGGGCCTTGAAAAAGTGTTTGACCAAAGTGTTGGAGTCAATGGCTTCCTGTAGACAGCCTCTGTATAGGGGTGTGATACAGTAGCCAACTGTGGAGCAATTTGCAAAAGATTTCAGCTGGCTGAACTCTATCCGGTAGTGTGGGTGCAGTGTTTGAATTAAGTGTTCATCTTGAAAATGTTTACCTTAAAACAAGAATTGCCTTCCTGTTTTATTTTGAAATATGCTTTTCAGCTGTTAGAATGTCATTACAGTCAATGTTTGCTTACCTAATTGGTTTTATAAAGCAAGTATTGTCCAGATGTTGCTTTAATGCTCTGAGTACTTCACAAAGTATTCGATATAAAAGACAAGCTCCTTTGTACTGCAAATGTCATGCCTTTATTTCCGTGTGTAATGCTCATATTAAGTATTTTAATATCAATGTACATTATCAAAGAGATGCCTGTTACAGCATATCCTCAAGTTATTGTAGGTTCTCATCAACTTAAATGTGGAGGTGAACAATTATCCAATTCCTGTGATTTTCTCCAGGTAGTATGTAGACCTGAAAATTTCATTACAAAAGAAGAACCTTATTTGGAATCTAAAAAAAAAAAAAAACACAGCACAAACAAACCTATTTACAAAGTAGAAATAAAGCCACAGATATAGAAAACAAACTTATGGTTACCAAGAAGAAAAGGCAGGGGAGAGATAAATTGGAAGATTGGGATTGACATATACGCACTACTATATATAAGATCCTCCTAGGTGGAATTACTGGTGAAGGACCTGCCTGCCAATGCAGGCGACTTTAGAGATACAGGTTTGATTCCCGGATAAGATGATACCTTGGAGGAGGGCATGGCAACCCATTCCAGTATTCTTGCCTGGAGAATCTCATGGACAGAGGAGCTTGGCAGGCTAGAGTCCATGGGGTCACAAAGAGTTAGACATGACTGAAGCAACTTAACACACACATATATGATATAGATAACTAATAACGTACTGTATAGCATAGGGAACTCTATTTAATACTCTGTAATGACCCATATGGGGAAAGAAGCTTAAAAGTGGTGCATATATGTATATGTATAACTGATTCACTTTGCTGTACAGCAGAAACTAACACAACATTGCAATCAACTATTCTCTAATAAAAATTAATTAAAAAAAAGGGGGGGTCTCTTACCTTTTAGTAGACTCCTCCTTTGCCTGAAATATTATCTGATCTCAGCTACATGTGATTTTAATTTTTCCTTAAAATTCTGGTATTTCCACCTAATTACTTCATTTAAATTTGTCAAGTACTGGCTATGTCCTTCTCAAAATCAACTATGTCCCTATATATTTCTTCCCATTCCGAACATCATTTCTAGTTGGAATTTTTATCATTTCCTTAAATATTTTCAAAACCTTTTGAAATTGTTATGCAGCCTATAGTTCCATTCTATCTTATAAGTCTTCCTCTTAAAAACCTTCCATCCAGTCTCCACTTTGCCAAACAGACAGAATACAGCTCCATAAATTATTGCTCACCTATACATGTATCTTAACTTTAGATATGCAAATGATAACACTCCAATGGCAGAAAGTGAAAAGGAACTAAAGAGCCTCTGGATGATAGTGAAAGAGGAGAGTATAAGAGCTGACTTAAAACTCAACATTAAAAAAAAATTAAGATCATGGCATCTAGTCCCATTACCTCATGGCAAATATTAATAGAAGGGGAAAAAGTGGAAGCAGTGATAGATATTCTCTTCTTGGCTCCAGAATCACTGTGGACAGAGACTGCAGCGACTGCAGCCATGAAATTAAAAGACACGTGCTCCTTGAAAGGAAAGCTATGACATAGACTGCATATTCAAAAGCAGAGACAACACTTGGCCAACAAAGGCCTACATAGTCAAAGCTATGGTTTTTCCAGTAGTCACGTACAGATGTGAAAGTTTGACCATAAAGAAGACTGCGTGCTGAAGAATTGATGTTTTCGAACTGTGACACTGGAGAAGACTCTCAAGAGTGCCTTGGACAGCAAAGAGATCAAACCAGTCAATCCTGAAGGAAATCAACCCTGAATATTCATTGGAAGTACTGATGCTGAAGCTCCAATAATTTGGCCACATGATGCAAAGAGCTGACTCACTGGAAAAGCCCCTGATGCTAGGAAAAATTGAAGGCAAAAGGAGAAGGGGGTGGTAGAGGACAAGATGGTTAGATAGCATCACTAACTCAAGGGACATGAATCTGAGCAAGCTCTGAGAGACAGTGGAGGACGGGGAAGCCTGGCATGCTGCAGTCCATGGAGTTGCAAAGAGTTGGTTATGACTTGGTAACTAAAAAACAGCAACAATATGTGTATCTTATGCTCCAGACAAAATGGAGAATAAGCTATATCCTCTCAAAGGATATATTCCATTTTCCTACTTGTTTTGCTTCTACTATGTCTCTCCACCAAGAAGGCTTACTATTCTTTTACTCATTTTTCTTTACCCAATGTATTTGTCACAGGATACCTTAGCTGCTTCTCTCACATTTCTCTAATCTCAGAGTATTTCATCTATTGTATTTACTTTATTAAGTTATGTATTGCCTAGTAAAATCCTTTACAATGTATCCTTTTTAAGATTTTTTTAATGTGGACCATTTTTAAAGTCTTTATTGAATATGTTATAATATTGTTTATGTTTTATGTGTTTTTTTTTATTATGAGACATGTGGGATCCTAGGTCCCCAAACCAGGGATTGAACTCACATCCCCTGCACTGGAAGCTGGAGTCCTAACCATTGGACAGCCAGGGAAGTACCTGCAACGTATCCTGATCCTGTAATCGCCACAGGTCCCTGGTGATTTTTTGAATGTGCCATGTTCTTCCAAATCCTAAGATTCTATGAAGGGTTTTGGTACTCTTCAACAAAAGTAGCTTGGCTTAGAAGAGAATAAAATTTGAAAACCACTGGATATAATATTATTCAGCTCTTAAACCCATATTTAAGAGCTAGGGGAAAAAGGAACGTAGTCTTTTTCATTTTAATGTGCATCCAAAGTGCCCTGCATATGATAGGGATCAACAAATATTTAAATATCAGTTAAGGCTTTACCTCTTGTGACTTACTGAAAATGTGAAAATCCTAAAGGAAAACATAAATATTTAATTTAAAAAGTACTTCTATATCCCACATGAGAACAGATCATGAAAAGATTAAACATAAGTCCCTGACCTGTTAAGGAAGATTTAGTATAGAAATGTCATGTCATCTATGTGCTGTGCTCAGTGACATCCGACTCTTTGGGGATCGCAGCGGCTGTAGCTCTTCAGGCTCCTCTGTCTGTGGGATTCTCCAGGCAAGAATACTGGAGTGGACTGCCATTTCCTTCTCCAGATCTTCCTGACCCAGAGATCACTAAGTCTCCCATATCTCCTGCATTGGCAGGTAGATTCTTTATCACTGAATCACCAGGGAAACCCAGATCATGGAAAGGTTGAACATAAGTCCTTGATCTGTTAAGGAAGAAGATTTAGTTACAGAAATGTCATGTCATCTATGTTTCTACCTAATGGGAGAATCATTTGTAGCCTGGAATCCAGGAGGAAGGATTTTTCCCACCAAAAGACAGTCAATTTAATTTTCTCTAACCATAAACAGCTAGTGGTAAAGAACCCTCCCACCAATGAAGGAGACATAGAGATGAGGGTTCCATCCCTGGGTTGGGGGATGTAGCCCACCATGCTCTTCTGTCCATGGGGTCACAAAGAGTTGGACAGGACTTAAGTGACTGAACACACACTCAGCTCAGTTCAGTTCAGTTGCTCAGTGGTGTCTGACTCTTTGCAACCTCATGGACTGCAGCATGCCAGGCCTCCCTGTTCATCATCAATTCCCGGAGTTTACTCAAACTTATGTCCATTAAGCCATTGATGCCAACCAACCATTTCATCCTCTGTCATCCCCTTCTCTTCTCTCCTTCAACCTTTCCCAGCATCAGGGTCTTTTCAAATGAGTCTGCTCTTCACATCAGGTGGCCAAAGTATTGGAGCTGGTCACCATGAAGACCAATTCTGTGGTTAGAGAGTTGGAATTTTGACCCAACTGAACCTCAGGGAATTTGAGATGGGCTGGAAATTGAGTTCAAGCATGAGGCCAATGGTTTACTCAGTCAATCATGTCTAAGTAATTACACCCCGAAACAAACTCTGGACAATAAGGCTTATTGGAGCTTCCTGGTTGGTGAACATCTTCATGGGCTGGGAGAGGAATGTATCCAGATTCCAGGAAAATCAGGCATAAGAGCTCTCTATTTCACCCCACCACCCGACCTTGCCCAATTTCTCTCTTTATTTGGTGGTTATAACCTTTATAACAAAAATGTAATCATAAGAACAGAATTCTAACAAATTATCCAATCTGAAGATGGTCAGAAGTAGGGGCTACCCTGTGAAGAAACTACCTTTAACCTGGGTCAGTACTAAATCAAGGTACTTAGCATTGGAATTGAATTCTAATTCAATTTCAGTGGGTGTAGGAACACCCAGATGGTATCAGAGAATTGGTGTCAGACTGCAGTACTGCAGTTAGTCAGGAGGTAGTTGTTCCTAGTTCAGTTCAGTTGCTCAGTTGTGTCCGACTCTTTGCAACCCCATGAATCACGGCACGCCAGGCCTCCCTGTCCATCACCAACTCCCGGAGTTCACTCAGACTCACATCCATCGAGTCAGTGATGCCATCCAGCCATCTCATCCTCTGTCGGCCCCTTCTTCTCCTGCCCCCAATCCCTCCCAGCATCAGAGTCTTTTCCAATGAGTCAACTCTTTGCATGAGGTGGCCAAAGTACTGGAGTTTCAGCTTTAGCATCATTCCTTCCAAAGAAATCCCAGGGCTGATCGCCTTCAGAATGGACTGGTTGGATCTCCTTGCAGTCCAAGGGACTCTCAAGAGTCTTCTCCAACTCCACAGTTGCTGGAAGAAATATCAATAACCTCAGATATGCAGATGACACCACCCTTATGACAGAAAGTGAAGAGGAACTCAAAAGCCTCTTGATGAAAGTGAGAGTGGAGAGTGAAAAAGTTGGCTTAAAGCTCAACATTCAGAAAACCAAGATCATGGCATCTGGTTCCATCACTTCATGGGAAATAGATGGGGAAACAGTGGAAACAGGGTCAGACTTTATTTTTTTGGGCTCCAAAATCACTGCAGATGGTGACTGCAGCCATGAAATTAAAAGACGCTTACTCCTTGGAAGGAAAGTTATGACCAACCTAGATAGCATATTCAAAAGCAGAGACATTACTTTGCCAACAAAGGTTCGTCTAGTCAAGGCTATGGTTTTTCCTGTGGTCGTGTATGGATGTGAGAGTTGGACTGTGAAGAAGTTGTTCCTAAGGCATATATAAAGCACAGAAATGAGAGACAGTGATGTGTAGAGCCTAGAAAAGAAGGAGAGGCACCCCAGGACCATACACAATTAACAAGAGAAACTTTGCCAAGAGTTAAGGCAAAAAAAAAAAAAAAAATGACAGTGACTCTTGAGGCAAATTTTTGAGAGTCTTAAGGTAGACTGGGGCTTCCCAGGTGGCAGCAGTGGTAAACAATCTGCCTGCCAATGCAGGAGACACAGATTCAGTCCCTGGGTCAGGAATACCTGCTGGAGTAGGAAACGGCAACCAACTCCAGTATTCTTGCCTGGGAAATCCCATAGACATCAGGAGTCTGATGGGCTCTAGTCCATGGGGTTGCAGAGTTGGACATGACTGACCCACACATGAAAAAAATAAATAAACAGGTATATATTAAATATCTACAAGGTCTATTTCATTATCCACAAATAATTGCTTGATTTAAACAAAACAAAACAAAACCTAAGGTAGACTGGGAAGCAGAATTTGACTCCATCATCCTAACCCAGAATAAGACACCTTTGTACTTAGAAATGACAATGTAAGGATGAGGTGTATATGGGGATTTCCCTGGCAGTCCAGTGGTTCAGAATCTGCCTGGCAATGTAGAGGACATGGGTTCAGTCCCGGGTCTTGGGGACTGACTAAGCCCATGTACCACAACGATTGAAGCCCACATGCCTAGAGCCCATGTTCCACAACAGGAGAAGCCACCACAAGGAGAAGTCTAAGCACAGCAACAAAGACCCAGCATAGCGATAAATAAATAATTTCTAAAAAAAAAAAATTTGAGGTGTATATGGGTGTGGAGGAGTGAAGAGTGCCTCTGGATGAGAACAAATATATTTCTCTTAGCCACACGTTAAGGAAGTTTCACCCATGTTAAAATGAAGACAGAAGGGAGAATCAATAAGAGAACTGTTCCCTGTTGTGCATTATTATGTTTAAGTTAACACTACAGAGAAATAAATGTCATGTTCAATGTATGATGTGTATTCAGTCACTTTCACCTAACATTTTCACTGTCTTTCTAAAGTAGGAATTGAAAGCTCTGTCCAAGTATTCATGGAAATAGCTCCCAGAACTAGCAAACTGTGTAGTCAAAATTCTGGTAAACCTCATAGACAAAAGCAAATGCACGCTAACCACCTTATTTCACCTTAACCAGGCTTGTATCTAAATGCTTTACATATTCCACTTCTCTTTAATAAAAGTTCCAAACCGAACAGACGTGTTTAAAGAAAACAATAATAAATAAATAAAAATCTAAGACCTGGGACTGGTTCCAGATTGTAAATGGCCAAATTGTTTTGGTTCCGGAATTCTGAAAGGAAATATATTGAGAACAGCAACTATTGACTCAGATGGCAAATTTCCCTGCTGAAATATGCAGGAAGTGGGAGTGATGTGAATGAGCGTGTGAAGGGGCATTATGTCCTGACGTGATGAATGAATAAGCTTAGTTGACCATTATCAAAATATCATGGGAACCATAAAGCTTACCTTCTCCCTTTCTTACAATCTGATAATCCTTAGAAAACATAAAATATTTCTTCCTGCTCATTCAATATATTTAGTATTTTCTGCTTGAGGAAAAAAATTATTAAACTGAACAATTTCTGCTTTAAAACACATTCTAAATTTTACTTTTATAAGATCCCAGTTTCTCTTAACAATCTCAAAAGGTCACCTAAAAATATTTTCAAAAAATTTGTATAACAATTATAATTTTAATGTCATAAAATCTGACATAAAATTTCCAAAAGTAGGCAAATCACTGGATCATGAAAATAACCACAAATTCAGAAAATGTGATTTGCCATAGCACAATACTTTAAAATATGTGGTGGTTAATTTTATGTGTCACTTTAGCTGAGCCACAGTTCCCAGATTTTTAGACAAACAGTATTCTAGATGTTTCTGTAAGGCTGTTTTTGACTGAGATTAACATTTGAATTGATAAACTTTGAGCAAAGCAGATTGCCCTTCAAAATGTGGTGGGACGCATCCAATTTGCTGAAGTCTGAATAGAACATTTAACTGATCTCTCCCCAGGACAAGAAACAATTCATTAGCTGATAGTCTTTGGACATGAACTGCAGCATCGGTTCCTCCCTGGGTCCCCAGCATGCTGCTCCAGATTTGGGAACCAGCCTCCATATTTGAGCCAGTTCCTTAAACTTCTTTCTATGTATTATATACATTCTACTGGTTATGCTTCCCTAGAAAACTCTAATATACAATAGAAACAATAAACATAAGTCAATGGGCAAAAGTAGTTTTCAACCTAAAAAGAATAACCTTGAACTAAAGAAGTATTTATGTAATGAATTATATACGTTATAATTAAAAATTCCATAATCACATTTATCTGTTCACTCTTGCCACTCATCACAGAATATTATCAATGATCAAATTACATTGCCTTTGATAATAGTATTAAATAGAATTTTTAAATATATACTGACAAAGGTATTTTCCTTTCCTGCCCAGTTTTCCTCCTTCTGTTAAGAGTACTTGACTTTTCTGTGGGTAATTAATTACCTGTTTGAGGTTCACCTCATGCACTAGACCAGAGGTAGGCCTGCCTGCATGTGGAAAGCCCCTATATAGGCTAAAGGGAAAACTGATAGGCCCTGCAAACTAATTACAGGTAAAGGGAGGTTCTGTAGCCTTGAAACAGGCACCAAAGAAGAGAGGTGGTCTAAGTAAACTGCAGTAAGAACTTCAGGACCCAGAACCATATTAGGCCAGCAGTCATGGCTCATTGAGGTTTCCTTGACTTAGACTCTAGTAAAAGTGTTTTCTGAACTCTGTTATAATCACCTCACAGGCAGAAAGGTATGAGACTTTGACATCTCTTTGTCCAATGGGTCCCCTCACCTGGCAGATTCCTCATTCCACATAAACTACTAACTTCCAGCCCCAGCTTAAACTGATCAGGACAAGAGAAGTCGGCTCATTTAGATATATCCCGGAACCACTGAAATACTCCAGGACGGGTATGTGACTTGAGTCAGGACACAGGAGCCACCATCTCTGGACAATTTCTGGGAATGCCAGCAAAGAAAAGTTATTATTCCTTGGGTATTGTGATGCTGCGACGAGTGGAGGCAAGCTCTCCTTTTTCTCACTTGTTGAAAGATCTTTCTGAGAGTATATCATACAGAAAAAAGCAAAGTCAAGACAGGGAGAAAAGGGATACTGTCAGTGAATATCTGTTTGGATCAGCCATACATAAAGTCATATCCACCTCCTAGAACTTTTGGTTACAGGGGCCCCAAAAAAACTCACATTTAGCTCAAGAATGAGCTCAAATTCTATTGTTTGCAAACCACAAAAGCCCTAATTCATTTTGATAGCTTTCCAAGAATTATACCTAAAAGTTACAACAAATAAAAGCTACCTTTAGACCTATATCAGGTACTTGACTTTTACGACATAATGTGTTTTAAGACCTTTTGGCAAAGAAACAAAGGCTTCAGTGCAATTGCTCATAAAACTGGAACCTGAATTGAGCAAACGCTTTTCTCAGTACACTGACCTCATTTTCAATCTGTTCCTTACTTTCCATTAGTCCTTCCTATAACTTATTCAAGGTGGGTGAGGAAGACACTGAGCACAGGAAGCAGAAGACACAGGAAAAAGTGATTGAAACCATACCTTCTCTCCCTAAACAGCCACCATTATTTTCACATCTGTTAAGTGTGTTGTTAACGCAATTTTATTCTCAAATTTAGGAACTGTGTTTTGGAATGGAAAATGCCCTCCTTTTCTCTGTATGCTCTTAGTCTATCTACATTTGAGCATCTTTTTTTGTTGTTCTCTTTCACTAAACAATTTGAAGTCTTCTAAAATGAGAGAGTCTTGGGCAGGGAATCAACCAAATGATGTCAGAGTTGTATTTCTGTCCTTAGGAAAGGTGTGTGAGGCATTCCTTTCCCCAGGCTAGCAAGCACCTCCACTATGGGGGTCACAGCACACCAAGGAGCACAAAATCCAGGGAGGTGTCCGATTAGTTAGAGGGACAGGAACAATGCAAAGCAAAATCTCTATTGCCCACACACTCATAGGTATAAAAGAGCTGCTTCTGAGGACATACCAGGAGGCCACCTAAGTGGACATTAAATGTTTTTGTAAAGAGAGGAATAACTGTCAATGCAAGTCATATCCTTTTACCATAAATACAGTGCCAAAATTTTTTTTGTTCAATCACTATTTTTAACTTATTTATCTTTATTGAAGTACAGAAAGTGAAAGCGAAATCGCTCAGTCCTATCTGTCTCTTTGCGACCCCTTGGCTGTAGCCTGCCAGACTCCTCTGGCCACAGGATTCTCCAGGAAAGAGTACTGGAATGGGTTGCCATTTCGGTTGACTTTTGTTGTGTTGGCTTCAGGTGTACAGCAAAGTGATTCAATTATTTATATTCTTTTTCAGATTCTTTTTCCTAACAGGTCATTACAAAATATTGTGCATAAGTTCGTGTGCTGTATAATAGGTCCTTATTGGTTATCCATTTTATATACAGTAGTGTGTATATGTAAATCCCAAAGTCCTAATTTATCTCTCCCCTCAACTTTTCCCCTTTAGTAACCATAAGTTTATTTCCTATGTCTGCAGGTCTATTTCTGTTCTGTATATAGATACATTTGTAACATTTTCTTTTTTAGATTCCACATATAAGCAATATTATATATTTGTCTTTGGCTTACTTCACTTAGTATGATCATCTCTAGGTTCATCCATGTTGCTACACATGGCATTATTTCATTCTTTTTTATGACTAATATTCCATTGTGTGTGTGTATTTGTATACACATATACACAAATGTATATATATATAAATAACTGGGGCTTATATATATATAACTGGGGCTTCCCAGGTGGCCCTAGTGGTAAAGAACCCACCTACCAATGCAAGACCTAAGAGATGAAGGTTCAACCCCTGGGTCAGGAAGACCCCCTGGAGGAGGAAATAGTAATACACTCCAGTATTCTTGCC
The DNA here is from genome assembly GCF_029407905.1 of Bubalus kerabau. Lineage (NCBI taxonomy): Eukaryota > Metazoa > Chordata > Mammalia > Artiodactyla > Bovidae > Bubalus > Bubalus kerabau. Next base: position 32,010,849 of record NC_073624.1, on the reverse strand, counting down.
TGGAGAATCCCACTGACATAGGCAGAGGAGACTGGCAGGCTACAGTCTCTGGGGTCACAGAGAGATGGACATGACTGAAGGGACTCAGCACACATGCACACACATATTATAGTCGGGTGCATGCATGCTCAGTTGCTTAGTTGTGTCTGGCTCTTTGTGACCTCATAGACTCTAGCCTGCTAGGCTCCTCTGTCCATGGGATTCTCCAGGTAAGAATACTGGAGAGCGTTGCCATTTCTTCTTCTAGGGGATCTTCCCAACCCAGATATCAAACATATATATATACATGTTTGATATATATCTGCTGCTGCTGCTAAGTCGCTTCAGTCATGTCCAACTCTGTGAGACCCCATAGGTGCAGCCCACCAGGCTCCCCTGTCCCTGGAATTCTCCAGGCAAGAACACTGGAGTGGGTTGCCATTTCCTTCTCCAATGCATGAAAGTGAAAAGTGAAAGGGAAGTCGCTCAGTCGTGTCCGACTCTTAGTGACCCCATGGACTGCAGCCTACCAGGCTCCTCCGTCCATGGGATTTTCCAGGCAAGAGTACTGGAGTGGGGTGCCATTGCCTTCTCCGTGATATATATCTACTCTACTCTAAGTAGTGCTGGTACAGACACTGGGGTGCATGTATCTTTTCAAATTATGGTTGTCTCTGGATATATGTCCAGGACTGAGATTGCAGGATCACATGATGGTTCTATTGTCAGTTTTTTTTTTTTTCTTTTTTTTTTTAATTTTATTTTATTTTTAAACTTTACATAACTGTATTAGTTTTGCCAAATATCAAAAGGGACCTCCATGCTGTTCTCCATAGTGGCTGCACCAATTTACATTTCTACCAACACTCTACAATTTTTTTTAAATGCCAGGTTATCTGAGACTCCCTAGTCAGTGACTGCATGTAACTACACAGAAGGGAGAAACACAATCCCATTTAGCCAACAGCAGGGTAATGTCAAATAAGTGCAAGTTGCAGCTTCAGAATTTAAATAAAGTGGTAAAACAGAGAATGGATAGATTATAATTTGTAGATTCTAGACACATGAATGTGTTCAAGGAAGTTGTAAAAATCTTTTTTCTAGGGGATGGTTCATGATGAAAATACCGTCTACCATATGCTTGCCTTTGGGCAAGGAATGGATCAGATACATATTTTTAAGCCAGCCTCAGCTCCAAGTCCCAGTCATACAAACATGAAGAAAAAGAGCTGCTGTTGACGGAACCAGCGTGTTTTTCTCTGACTCATTCACATTATGCAGAATTGGCTCAAAAAAGAGAACAGATGTAGGTCATCAGGGTGCAATGCCGACTTTTTGGCTCAACTAAGTAAGAAAATCTTCTATATTCCACACTCACAGATGCATGGTATTAGCTAACATTTAACACTTCAAAACAACAGGAGAGTGGTTAGTAAAAAGAGAAAAAAATTCATCCTTTTTTTCATCACTTGGAGTACAAAACATGTCCAGTAAAGTCAATCCCTGATACTACTGTATCCAGTGCCATTTTGCAATAAGAAAGCAATAAATTGAATAATCTTTTACTTCTCCCCCAAAAGACGATTCTCTAGTGTTTGCATTTCTCAGGCATGAATTGCTAACTCCTGTTATTTTTGTTTTCCAAGAGAGAATTAATCTGAAAGTATAATTTTTTTTTTTCCTGGAGATATTCTGCTCATTTTCCAGCTATCTGTGGATAAGCTGTGTATCTGAATTGATAAAAACCAGATTGTTCACTTCCGATGAAATGTTGATAGAACCACAAGCTGCTTTATGAATAAAATTTGATTAGAATTCTTAACAACATGCAGACTTTTGGCTACTTGGATTCATTGGGGTCAGGTGTGCAGTCACACACTGCCTTAAGATGCATGGATCAAAGCACAGCCGGATCAAAGCACAGTGGATCAAAACACACTTAAAGGAGTACAGACCCCAGGTTTTCCTGACCAAAGACCAGACTTGGTCCTTAACACATTTGCATAATTCCCATTTGAAATTAATAGGGGTTGCAAAAATACATATTTGGAGGGAAATGTTAACTTAATCCAGCTCAGAGATTGTTCTTTAAGAGCTGGTTGTTCAGAAAACTTTATCTGGCATGGCCAAACATGTCCACTAGTCTTCTGCTCTCAGTTTAGAAAGTCAAAAAGAAAGTCCGTATGAGTGGACTTTACGTGCGCACAGCATTTCAGAAGAGGGTTTGGTGACCTTGATGCTCTGCTGTGTTGTTGATGCTACTACTGTTGTAATTTATCAAACACTAACCATAATGACCTTATAAGGTAGATATTTGTGTTTTATTTTTACAAATGAAGACAATGAATGCTTGAGAAGTTAAGTCCATTTTTTCTGAAGTATTACAGGAATTAGCTGTCAGAATCAGGATTTACACTGACCAAGCCAATATAACTTCCAGAACTCATGCTCTTTTGATACGCAGATGAGCAAGCAACTTGTCACAAACACCAGGGGCTTGGACCCAGGAGATACTGAATACCTGAGGATATGTTCAAAAGGTGGACCCTCTAACCAGCTTCATCCCCAAAACTACCCTGTAGCTATGCACCCAGAGGTAAAAAGAAAGTAAAACCTAATGGGATAAAAAGTGAGAAAGGTTGATATTTAAAATGGATAGCCATCAAGATCTTACTATATAGCACAGGGAACTCTGCTCAATATTATGTGGCAGCCTGGATGGGAAGGGAGTTTGAGAGATTGTTACCCATGCATATGTATGACTGAGCCCTTTCCTGTCCACCTGAAGCTATCACAACATTGTTAACCTGCTATATTCCAATATAAAATAAAAACTTGTTTTAAAAACTGAGAGAGGTTGAATAGAGATGTCTTTAGATCAATCAACTCTCTTACTAACTGCAATCAGAGCTCCAAATAAATTTCATTCTCAATCCTTTGTGAAAAAAATAGAAATCAGTTCTAATTGATATTATCTGGTCCATTTTACTCTTTCGCTATATTGTATAATTAATATGTTCTCAGTCTAGGATTTTTTAAATTATTCTTTCATTCTCCTTTGTGATAATTCTTTTTTGTCTCTGAAAAGTGTTGGTTGTGTTACAAGAAACCACCATATTCTTAATCATAAATGATAAAATTGAAGGTTTATTCAAAAGCACCAGGTTACAAATCTGGGCCAAGAATTTGTAAGGTGTCGACTTTTTTGGACAGCTGACAGCTTGGATTTCTCTGACTTTTTTGACACAAAAGTATCAAGAGATTAGTTTTCTGGCTGTTCTATATGATTTTGCCAAACCCACAATATGTAGAAATCTATCAATGTAATAAATAATATGAAAAACAAATCCTGGGAAAGGGATTAATTTTGGTGGAGACTTCCTTCAAATAGTTAAATTCATCTTTCTCAAAAGAAGCAGAGGAAGCTGCTAATGTTGCCTTGGAAAATCCAAAAGTGAAATATGTTCACTTCTCTTTACTTATCCAAATATCTCAACTTAGTTCAAGCAATGGACTCAAAACATCCTGTGATTGAAAGGACAGATTTTTTTCTTTTTTCAGTTAGTTTCCCTAACTGATTAAAAACAGAAAATTTATAGTGTAAGTAATAAACAGAAGTGATACAAAATGCCCCCCAACATATAAATAAATGCAAAAAGACACACAAGGGAAATGGGAAGAAAAATTTAGGTCACAAAAAAGTGGTTTTCAACAAAACAAAATTTCAAGATGTTAAAGAATTAATCAGAAGCTATAATTTTTTTTCCTTACATAATACAATAATTTCAAGCACAGGCTCAGCTACTTTATAGCTGTGTCATCTTAGGCAAAATACTTCACATCTCCCCATCTTATTTCACCCCCTATAATATAACAACTTCAAATGTTGTTGTAAAGATTAAATAGTTTGATACTTGAAAAGCTCTGAAAATGTTGCCTGATACATAAAAATGTCTCCCTATATAACTGCCAAACAAATGTCACTCCTTTATTAACATCTAAAACTTGAATTTGAAAGGAAGCCACTACTTTTAGAAGGTTGCTTAATGTATTTAATTCTGTGTATTCTACTCTTTGCATGTCACCATGGTGACATGGTTGCTCCCCTCTTTTAACAGGGAGAAAGGAGATATACTTCAAATCTGGGATCATCTTTTATCTTCCAGCAATTTTCTCATCATTGACATTTATTTTATTTATTTATTTATTTGACTTTTTGCAACTCTTTATTATTTTTATCTCAGTTGTTTTTTTTTTTTACTATACAATATTGTATTGGTTTTGCCATACATTGACATGAATCCGCCATGGGTGGACATGTGTTCCCCATCCTGAACCCCCCTCCTACCTCCCTCCCCATCCCATCCCTCTGGGTCATCCCAGTGCCCCAGCCCCAAGCACCCTGTACCATGCATCGAACATTGCTTTGGGTAAGGACTGGGCCTGAATGCCCTGAGGGCAATCTGACATTGATTTTAAAAGACTGCTTACCTTCAAAGTGATAATACTAATGAGCAGCAAGGTTAATGGACTCTATATCTCTCAGGGGTATCAATTCTTTTATCTCACTGAAACGTATTCAATATTCTTAGGTAAAGAACTCACCGCCAATTGAAAAGACATAAGAGATGTTGATTCAATCCCTGGGTCAGGAAGATCCTTTGGAGGAGTGCATGACAACCCACTCCAGGATTCTTGCCTGGAGAACCCATAAACAGAGGAGTCTGGTGGGCTACAGCCCAAGGGGTCACAGAGTTGGACATGACTGAAGTGACTTAGCAAACAAAGCAAACTTTTATGTTAGGAGTAACAGTGACGTCTTTGTTAAGGTGTATGTGCCAAAAATACTAGAATAGAGGGGAAGGAAAACATAGCTAATTTATCAAACACTAGAATTAGTCTTATCTAAATGTCCATTGCTTTAAGTTTGAAGTTTGGTCTAGAATAATGGCTCTCACATTTTAGCATGTATTAGAATCACTGGGGGGCTTCCTAGGTGGCTCAGTAGCTAAGAATCTGCCTGCCAATGCAGGGAAAGGGGGTTCGATCCCAGGGTCAGGAAGATCCCTTGGAGAAGAAAATGGCAACCTACTCCAGCATTGTTGCCTGTAAAATCCCATGGACAGAGGAGCCTGGCAGGCTGTAGTCCATTGGGTTGCAAAGAGTTGGACAAGGCTGAGTGACTGAGAAAACACAGACAGCACAGAATCACTAGGAGGTCTCTAATGCTGGTTCCAGTCCCCAGAATTTCTGATTAAGTAGGACTGAGGTGGGTCCCAAAAGCTCTCTTTCAAATATGTTCTCAGGTGAACTCATATTCAGAGATCACACTTCTACTCTAAATCTACTTAATAAACCCACTGGGGGGATTTTTTTTTTTTAATTACCAATGCTTGATAGGTCAGAATCTCTAGGAGTTGGTCTGGGCAACTGCATTTTTTCCTAAAATCCTCCCCAGTTGACTCTCTGGTAGAGTCAAGGTTGAGAACTCCTGGTCAAGAGAAAGGGTTATCAAGTAAGATGGTGTTGGACCAGATTTTTTTTTTTTTTTTGGCTGTGCTGGGTCTTCGTTGCTGCACGTGCTTTTCTCTAGTTGTGGTGAGTAGGGGCTACTCTCTCTAGTTGCGGTAGCAAGCTTCTCATTGTGATTGCTTCTCCATCACTGAGCATGAGCTCTAGGGCTCATGAGCTTCAGTAGTTGAGGTTCCCAGGCTGCAGAGAACAGTCTCAGTAGCTTAGTTGCTCCATGGCATGTGGAATCTTCCTGGATCAGGAATTGAATCTGTGTCTCTTGCACTGGCAGGCAGATTCTTTACCACAGAGCCACCAGGGAAGCCTGAACGAGATTTATACCTGGGAAGCTTTCCCATATCATCCTTACCCCTCCCCCAAGGTTAGATTATACCCTGGGAAGGCAGCGGAAATACAATTTTTAAATGTTTCTCAAAGTTAGTGTTGGGATCACTTCAGTCAAAATTGACTTATATTCATTAAAAACAAAGATCCCTTGCCTCATTTGGGATCAACAAATTCTCCAATGAGTTTACACACCCAACTGAAGTTTGAGAACTACTGCTCTAGTGAGCAGAAGAAACAGGTTCTAATTCTTTCTTGTAGATTACAAGTTGCACTGGAACCTTACAATTAATATGGTAATTGGTAAGTTTACCAGCCTTAGAGGGAGGAAAGGAGAGTTTATAATAAAGGAGGAAGACAGGAAGAACAGGGGCAGATGGACTGGGATAGAAAAAGGAGCGCTGATAGAGGCTCCTTTCTACTTACCAAAGGGGCTTCCCTGGTGGCCCAGTGGTAAGGAATCTGCCTACCAAGCAGGAGACATGAGTTCAATCCCTGGGTCAGGAAGATCCCCTGGAGACAGAAATGACAACCCACTCCAGTATTCTTGCCTGGGAAATCCCATGGAAAGAGGAGCCTGGCAGGCTATAGACCATGGGGACTCAAAAGATTCAGGCACAACTTAGGGACTAAACAACAACAACAACTCCGTGCAGAAACCAGTAACCAATCAGGTGGCCTCCTCTCTGTAATTCGCCTTGGCACACAAGGACAGAAGGTCTTCTGCTGATCCACATTTCTAAAGCACCAAGCAGCCTCTGCTGACAGCTGGGTTGATTGGCTGATTGCCATCTTGACACAGAGAAAACAAGAGAGCAGAAGAATTTTGCAGAGAGACATTTTCATTTTCCCTTTAAACAAGGAAAGAAAAGCCATATGTGAGGAAAGGTGGGATGCAAACATGATTATATAGCTTGGTGAAAACAAGAGAGACTAATGTAAAGTGAAATGTTTAGGAAAGTGACGACTGAGAAGAGACTGTCCTTGATGATGCTATTTTAATGAACTTCTGTTCTTCAAAATCTAACACCAGATTACAGGCATTATCATCACAGTATTAATATGATTTCAAAATTTACTTTGGGGGGCATTTCCAAAAAAGACCAAGTTGAATGAAAAGTCATGTCACTTTGGAAAGATCAAAACTGCCCGTACTATTGTCAGCCATCATAATTCTCTATACAGCTTTCCAGAGTTTGTGATTTTGCTCCAAGAACTAATGTGCTCCTGATGCCTTCACGCCAAAGGGGAACTCCAAGCTCTGTTAGATGGATTCTAGGTGAATCGCTTGGCTTATGGCATTTTCTGTTAGCCTGCATCTTGGTTGTGCATTGGCAGCTTTAGGCTGCATATTGTTGGCATCAGCCAAAGAAACGAAAGGCAATCAGTTCTACTTTATGAAATCTACCAAGAGAGTTTTATATCCCAGCATAGGGTTTCTAACAAGATTTTCAAATAACTAAAGACTTTCTGAGATAAAAATATTGTATCAACTATTAGGGTTACATACAGTTTTTTCTTCATTATGCCATATGCACTCTAACTCCTTAACAATGATTCAAAATTTTAGGATGAAAATCTGCAAACTTCTGAAAATCACCTAAGTATATAAAGTTATGGCATCCAGTCCCATCACTCAACGGCAAATAGATGGGGAAACAATGGAAACAGCACCAGACTTTATCTTGGGGGCCTCCAAAATCACTGCAGATGGTGACTGCAGCCATGAAATTAAAATACACTTGCTCCTTGGAAGAAAAGCTATGACCCACCTAGACAGCATATTAAAAAGCAGAGACATTACTTTGCCAACAAAGGTCTGTCATGTCAAAGCTATGGTTTTTCCAATAGTCATGTATGGATGTGAGAGTTGGACTATAAAGAAAGCTGAGCGCTGAAGAATTGTTTTTGAACTGCGGTGTTGGAGAAGACTCTTGAGAGTCCCTTGGACTGCAAGGAGATCGAACCAGTCCATCCTAAAGGAAATCAGTCCTGAATATTCATTGGAAGTACTGATGCTGAAGCTGAAACTCCAATACTTTGGCCACCTGATGTGAAGAACTGACTCACTGGAAAAGACCCTGATGCTGGGAAAGATTGAAGGCAGGAGGAGAAGGGGACGACAGAGGATGAGCTTATTGGATGGCATCACTGATTTGATGCACATGAGTTTGAGCAGGCTCCGGGAGTTGGCGTTGGACAGGGAAGCTTGGCATGCTGCAGTCCTTGGGGTCGTAAAGAGTCAGACATGTCTGAGCAACTGAACTGAACTGATAAAAAGTTACAGAGTCAAAAGATTCCCCTGGGACCGTTCCTGGAAATAAGAGGAAATTGAAAGAGCTTGTTTTCCATCCATTCCGTAACCAGAGGGTTCTATTTTTGTTAACTTATCAGATTCACTAAGATTTACTATTTCTTAACTTATCAGACTTACTGATAGGTTTACTAATAACCTTACTTACTAAGGTTTACTAAGTTCTCATGTAAAATAAAACTGATTCTGGGAAGACTGCATTCTCCTATGTCATGCTATTGCTCAGCACTGTGGTAATAAGAGCTACTATCCCAATGTTGCCCATCTTTTCAATAGTCCAGTTCATTGTTCATCACTATTATTCTGAGGGAAAAAAATGTGTGGAAACTTCTGGAAAGTGTGAACAGATTGGATTTATATGTGTGCAGGGGCATGAGAATAAAGAAAGGAAGACAGTGAGGTGGCCATTTCCCTTGAAAAGCATAAGATTTAGGATAGTAGTTCAAATCTATGTCAGGAAAGGATGATCTGCAAATTCAAAATAGCAGCTCCATTTTTTACTACATCTTGTAAAGAGAATTTATTTCTCCCTTGGAGAAAGACCATAAATTTTGACTGAACTTGTCAGAATGAGAAAACATCACTTGAGTTTCCTACTAAGCATAAATATAATGAAGGGAGGTTTGTTCTATTTTGTTTAGAGTCAACAGCACCACCATTTACTGACATGAACTCATGATTTTAATAAGATAAGAAAAACCTTAGTAATGACAAAATATTACAAGTGGAGTAGCTAAATGATTAAGAGGAAAACATGATGAGAATAAATATTTGTAAAGGAGAAAGAAAAAAGTTTTCCAATTTTCAAAGCAAAGTACACACATATAATACGTGACACAAAAAAAGGCCCATCTTTCCAGCATTATTTCTTTCCTTATGACAAAACCACACGAGTGCATAAGCTGTTTTGTCCTATGCTATTTTGATCATTTACTGCCATTTAAGCCATAAATATAATATTAAATGTCACTATTATTAAAAACAAATAATTTCAAATGGGTTAAACTAGCTATTCAGAATAAGTGTATATGTGTTTTTAAACCAATGATATGAATTCGTAATTTATCTTTAAGAGGGTTTCTAAGTAGTGGATGGAATCAACATATTGCTTTAAGGAGGCTATCTTTAAAGTGTGTTCCACAGATCTGAGGGTCCCTGAAAATTTTCTGGGTGTTCATGAGGTCAAAACTCTTTTTTAGTATTATGCTGCTGCTGCTGCTGCTGCTGCTGCTAAGTCGCTTCAGTCGTGTCCGACTCTGTGCAACCCCATAGACGGCAGCCCACCAGGCTCCCCCATCCCTGGGATTCTCCAGGAAAGAACACTGGAGTGGGTTGCCATTTCCTTCTCCAATGCATGAAAGTGAAAAGTGGAAGTGAAGTCGTTGAGTCGTGTCCGACTCTTAGCGACCCCATGGACTGCAGCCTACCAGGCTCCTCCGTCCATGGGATTCTCCAGGCAAGAGTACTGGAGTGGGGTGCCATTGCCTTCTCCTTTTAGTATTATACTAAGATTTTATTTGTCTTTTTAACTGTTACATTTGTACTGATGGTGCAAATGCAAAGATGGACAAACCTGCCAATGCCTGAGCACGAAGTAAGGCCATTGTACCCAGCAGCATCACCACACACTTTCAATTTTTAAAAAAGATAGTTTCAATTAATTTCCTTTATTTCCTTGATGATCCAATGGTTATGACTCCACACTTCCCCTGGAAGGGGCACATGTTCAATCCCTGGTTGGGAACAAATACTGATATGGGCAGCAGCAGCAGCAGAGCTAGTTTTGTGGGCTTCCCTGGTGGCTCAGACAATAAAGAATCTGTCTACAACGCAGGAAACCCAGGTTCGATTCCGAGGTTGGGAAGATCCCCTGGCAAAGGGAATGGCTACCCACTCCAGTACTCTTCCCTGAAGAATCCCCATGGACAGAGGAGTCTGGTGGACTACAGTCCATGGGGTCACAAAGAATCAGAAACAACTGAGCGACTAACACATTTCAGAGGCAGTTTTGTAAGGGCAATTAATCAGAAAAACATTATGGAGTTAAAATCATTCAGAGACTTAGAAGTCCATACCCTGTGAAGAGGTACAGTAATCTGAGGATTGTAGCACACTGATCTTCTTCTAGTCCCATTCATACTACTCTCCCTGCTTGACAACATGATGCATAATTAAGGTAATTTACCTTTTCTTGCAGCATCTTAAAAATAAATTGTCCTTGACATAAAGAAATGACACAGGGTGAAAAAGCCAGAAGAAAACTCATTCAAAGGGGTCACAGAATAAAAGTAAATGTAATGATTTCAGTGATAAGAATGAGATTAGAGAAAACAAACAGAAACTGCACCAATGGACTATAACAAATGTTATAAAACCTATCGATTCCAGTGATGCTTTTCACTGTTGGTGTACTTGAGAATGAACCTAAGAGTAAAGCAAAACATTCTAGGTACAGAGCTGACCACCTAAGGGAAACAGACGTGTGTCCATTGATACTTTCATTTGAAGGCTAACTTAGGATAAGGAAGGAAGAAATAGGAGATTGTGTCGTTTGGTGTTTGTATTGCTCAGGAAACAGAAACCAGGAAACAGAAGTCCTCCAGATACTTTAACAGAGAGAAGTTAATATAAAGTATTATGAGGGATATAGAAGTAGAAACTACAGGAGACAGCTACCACTCCCTACATCTGAGGAAACAAAAGCAAGAGGTTATTAAAACTTGAAAGCTTAGAGGGGAAGGGGCCCTGCAGAGCTGGGAGCCAGACCTCCAAATAGGACTGCTGTTTAATGGGTGTGGTACCAGAAACACCTGAAGAGAAGGTACCACAGGGTTGGGATTCAGGCTACTCTGCAAGGATGCTGCCCAAGTGTTGCTGATGCCTCAGGAGAAAAGAGAGCTGATCTCTAAGGGGAAAAGCTACTTCTGGTAAAACTATAACCCTTTAGGCATCTGTGTTTGTGTTACCTTAGAACTAAAAACTACTACCAAGAACAATAAAAGGGAAAAGAAACAAAATACTATGCAGAGGATTACACTAAAGCTGATGACAAAAAGTAAATGATAGAAAAATGCGTGATTCTGTTGCCAGTAACTTAAAAACGAATGGGATAGCACAGCCTATCAACATAATTCTGAACACTTAGATTCTGAAAGATAATTATCAAGTGAGATGTTTAAAAAATGTAAGACAGAAGAGGACATGGAAGTGAGCTGTGTTTGTGAGCGCTGGCTCAGTTGCATTCAACTCTCTGTGACCCTATGGACTGCAGCTCACCAGGCTCCTCTGTGCATGGGATTCTCCAGGCAAGAATACTGGAGTGGGTAGCCATTTCCCCCTCCAGAGCATCTTCAGAACCCAAGGATCAAACTCGAGTCTTCCATATCTCCTGCACTGGCAGGCGGATTCTTTACCATTAAGCTACCTGGGAAGCTCACAACCTGTAAGTAAGGATGAACTCAAAAGTATGTCACAGACCTACTAGAATTGTTTCAGGAAGATTATAGAGATTCCGAAAACTAAAATAATTGTTAAAAGGATGAGATATGGTTAATTTTAAATGTATAACAAATAATGCTCTTAAAGACATTATGTTAATAAGTGACAGAAAAGTCACCACTCACCTTCTCTTTTGTTAACCTTCTATGTCAAGGTAGTACTCTTAAATCCAGAAAGTGGCCAATGAATGTTTTAAAATGAAATCAACCATGATAAAGGTGAAGGAATATATAATTTAAATAAATTCCTTTCTCTGGCCCCACCTGCATTGCTTCCCAGGGAACTGAAAGAATGCCCAGATGCAACTATAGAAACAGTGTCTGCGATTTTGGAAAATTAAAGAATGGGAGGAGTGCCAGAAGTATTTATTTTCTGGTCATCTATGAGCAGAAGTGATGGATTCCACTGAATACAGTTCAGTAAATTTGATTGATGTCTGTAATTTTAGATCTTAAGCATAAATTGTGATACCAGATATATTCCAAAAGACAAATCACAATAAACTAACCTGATTAACTTTTTTTTTTCAGATTCATAAATTAATTTTATTTTATTTTTTTATTACTGTATTTGAATTTTATTTTATTTTTAAACTTTACATAACTGTATTAGTTTTGCCAAATATCAAAATGAATCCACCACAGGTATACATGTGTTCCCCATCCCGAACCCCCCTCCCTCCTCCCTCCCCATTCCATCCCTCTGGGTCGTCCCAGTGCACCAGCCCCAAGCATCCAGTATCGTGCATCGAACCTGGACTGGCAACTCGTTTCATACATGATATTTTACATGTTTCAATGCCATTCTCCCAAATCTTCCCACCCTCTCCCTCTCTCACAGAGTCTATAAGACTGTTCTATACATCAGTGTCTCTTTTGCTGTCTCGTACTTTTTAAACAATACTGTTAAAGAACAGAAGAATGTCATGGATAGAATTTGAATTTAAAAAGGTATTTGATAGAAACTCCCTGGATTTCTGATTTGAAATGAAGAAATGCCAATGACAGCCAAAGATGTATGGCCATAATTAAGCCAATGGGCAATACCAATAGACTAATAACCTTACAGAAGCCAAACCATGTGCTACTGACCCATGACCTAAAGGAAGACGTGGAGGCAGGTTCATCAGATTTATAAATGACACCACACTGGGAGGGATAGCGAATACATTGCATCTAGGTTCAACAGCCTCTCCAATTAATGGAATGCTGTGATGAAACCAGGAGATGCAATTTATCATGTATAATATAAAACAATGCTTTTAATTTTTAAATTACATATTCCATGTTATGGCAGTCCACTCTTAAAAATATCTGCTCTTAAAGAAGATCAGATGGTTCAGTTGACCACAATGTATGATAAGGATGTTGAGAACCAAAAATGGTGAGGTTACATGGACGACAGAGCCTGAATACAGCTATTTATGAAACGGGGTAGGGATCATCCCATTTTAAGTTCTAAAGTTACATTATCTATGAGAAACTGACTTGACGTACCTGCTTGAAGAGGAATATTGACAAAATGAACATTATTCCAAAGAAGCCAAATGGACTAATAAATGCCTACGATGGCTTAGTCACTAACTTTTAAGACTCCATAAACTATAGTCCGCCAGGCTCCTCTGTCCATGGAGTTTTCCAGGCAAGAATACTAGAATGTGTTGCCATTTCCTTCTCCAGGGGATATTTCCAACCCAAGGATCGAACCCTGGTCTCCTGCATTACAAGCAGATTCTTTACCAACTGAATGAATGTCTGGAGACCAAAAATTTTATCTTCATGGGTGTTTATTCTAAAGGAGAGAAGAACAACCATACTAATTGTCTATAAACATTTGAAAGCCTATCTTATGAAAGTTTATTCTTAGTTTCCATGACATCATACAAGGACCACTGTATGAAAGTAAAGAAGGTATTTTAAATGAACACATGAAGAGTCTTCCCTAGTAAAGCCAGTCATCTCACAAGGGAGCACCACTCTCACAGGAACTGTCTAAACAGAAGCTAGCCAATCAAGCTCAAGTCCTATAGAAGAATTTCTTCACTTGGTGAGAAATTGGACTAGCTTTTTCTAAGACCTCGACCACTTCATTCTTCTTTAATTGTATAGAATTGACAGTACTTGGAGGCATCTAACTGGGACGTCAGTAACCTTACATAACTCAGAACTAAATAGTTTTCTTCTTTATAAAGCCTAGAAATCAAGAAAAGTTGAGGATATAGCTAAATTATTTAGGCAATAGCACCTATGAAAACTCAGGTAAAAAGAGGGGAAATAATCACAATTTTAGATTTACACTAAAAAGCCAAGTGAATGTTAAGTCCACAAATGAATGTGGTTGTCACAGTATAAGAAACTGACAAGAATACAGCCCGAAGGGGGCAAACAAATGAACAGGAATATACACTGTCAAAAATAAATTTGATTAGAGCAAAATTCTATCTTAGTTGCACGTACCTGGCTTATCTTACTCTGGGTTTCAAAATCCTAGCCATATCTGTTAGAGGCAGCCTGGTTCAGATATCAGTTTCATTAGGAGCCTGTGTTTCTGGGATTTATGAAAAAAAGGATGAGTGAGAATGATTGAGAAAGCCCAGAATTTGTTAACTTCACATCAATACATACTGTGACCTGCAAGGGAGCCCTGGATATATTTCCTGCTGCTAAGTCACTTCAGTCATGTCTGACTCTGTGTGACCCCATAGACGGCAGCCCACCAGCTCCCCCACCCCTGGGATTCTCCAGGCAAGGACACCGGAGTGGGTTGCCACTTCCTTCTCCAATGCATGAAAGTGAAAAGTGAAAGTGAAGTCACTCAGTCGTGTCTGACTCTTCAAGACCCCATGGACTGCAGCCTACCAGACTCTTCCGTCCATGGGCTTTTCCAGGCAAGAGTACTAGAGTGGGGTGCCATTGCCTTCTCTAGGGTGTATTTCCTAGTCATCCTCTTAAATAGCACTAGAGAAAATCCTTAGGCAGAGTCATTACAGGAATGTTCTCTGGGTAAATTTTATTTTACTTATTTTTTTAAGATTTTCTTCTGATGTAGGCCATTTTTAAAGTCTTTATTGAATTTGTTACAATATTGTATCTATTTTATGTTTTGGCTTTTTGGCTGTGAGGCATGTGTAATCTTAGTTCCTTGACCAGGGATCAAACTTGTACTTCCTGCATTGGAAGGCAAAGTCTTAAGCAGTGGACCACCACGGCAGTCCCCTGGGTAAATTTTAGAGGGCTTTCTTCTGCTCTTCTCATCTCATGAACCTCTTCTGTGTCCCTGTACAATTCTTTTGAACTGTGGTGTTGGAGAAGACCCTTGAGAGTCCCTTGGACAGCAAGGAGACCAAACCAGTCAATCCTAAAGGAAATCAGTCCTGAATATTCATTGGAAGGACTGATGCTGAAGCTCAAACTCCAATACTTTAGCCACCTGTTGTGAAGAACTGACTTCTTAAAAAAGACCCAGATGCTGGGAAAGATTGCAGGAAGGAGAAGCGGATAACAGAGGATGAGATAGTTGTATGGCATCACAAACTCAATGAATATTAACTGTGAACAAGCTCTGGGAGTTGGGAAGCCTGGCATGCTGCAGTCCTTAGGATTGTAAAGAGTCAGACACGACTGAGCAACAACTGAACTGAACTGAGTGGAATAACATTTCCTTCTTTCAGGACCCTTGTTACTATGAAAGGAACTCCTGCTCTGTTCATATGCTTTCTTAAAGTTAACTTGATATGCAAATAATTGTTCATCAGCTACAAAAGATGCTTTGTTTACCTTTCAAAAGATTTTCAAACTGTCTGGCCTCTCATATTATTCAGTTCAGTTCAGTTCAGTCACTCAGTCATGTCCGACTCTTTGCAACCCCATGAATTGCAGCATGCCAGGCCTTCCTGTCCAGCACCAACTCCTGGAGTTCACTCAGACTCACATCCATCAAGTCGGTGATGCCATCCAGACATCTCATCCTCTGTCGTCCCCTTTTCCTCCTGCCCCGGATCCCTCCCAGCATCAGAGTCTTTTCCAATGAGTCAACTCTTCACATGAGGTGGCCAAAGTACTGGAGTTTCAGCTTTAGCATCATTCCTTCCAAAGAAATCCCAGGGCTGATCTCCTTCAGAATGGACTGGTTGGATCTCCTTGCAGTCCAAGGGACTCTCAAGAGTCTTCTCCAACACGACAGTTCAAAAGCATCAATTCTTCAGCGCTCAGCTTTCTTCACAGTCCAACTCTCACATCCATACATGACCATAGGAAAAACCATAGCCTTGACTAGATGGACCTTTGTTGGCAAGGTAATGACTCTGCTTTTGAAAATGCTATCTAGGTTGGTCATAACTTTCCTTCCGAGGAGTAAGCGTCTTTTAATTTCATGGCTGCAGTCACCATCTGCAGTGATTTTGGAGCCCCCAAAAATCAAGTCTGACACTGTTTCCCCATCTATTTGCCATGAAGTGATGGGACCAGATGCCATGATCTTTATTTTCTGAATGTTGAGCTTTAAATCAACCTTTTCACTCTCCTCTTTCACTTTCATCAAGAGGCTTTTTAGTTTCTCTTCACTTTCCGCCATAAGGGTGGTATCATCTGCATATCTGAGGTTATTGATATTTCTCCTGGCAATCTTGATTGCAGCTTGTGCTTCTTCTAGCCCAACGTTTCTCATGATGTACTCTGCATATAAGTTAAATAAGCAGGGTGACAGTATACAGCCTTGACGTACTCCTTTTCCTATTTGGAACCA
The DNA here is from genome assembly GCF_029407905.1 of Bubalus kerabau. Taxonomy (NCBI): domain Eukaryota; kingdom Metazoa; phylum Chordata; class Mammalia; order Artiodactyla; family Bovidae; genus Bubalus; species Bubalus kerabau. The sequence continues at coordinate 31,994,459 of NC_073624.1, read as the reverse complement.
GTCTGTTGTTCCATGTCCAGTTCTAACTGTTGCTTCCTGACCTGCATATAGATTTCTCAAGAGGCAGGTCAGGTGTTCCCATATTATTGCTAAATATCTTTAAGTGATTTATTTTTTGGTTAGCTCAATATACAGCCATGCTCCAAACGTACATGTCCTTTGCTTCCTGTGATCAATATTCAAGTTTTCTGTGGATTCTTCATGACCTCATCCTGCTGACCATCTCTCTCCAAGTGTGATGTGTTACTCAATTCTATTCCCTTCAGTGAGAAACCACCTATCTGGGGGGAAAGGGTGGAGATTATTGGGATGGAAAAGAGACCTCCAATAGATCAATTCAAAAACTATATGATATCCTTTGTATTACCTATTAATTACCCTTCTTGGTAGTACTGGCCCTGTGTTTGGTTTGATTTACTTTGGTTTTCCTGTAACTACTGCCTGCTCTATGTTTCATGAATTAAACAAGCATGAAAGCACAAGCATGCCTTAGAGACACGGCATGTTTGGTTCCAGACAACCACAATTAAATGAATATCACAATAAAGTGAGTGACAACCAAGTGCATAGAAAAGTTATATTTACACCATACTATGGTTTATTAAATGTACAGAAGATTATGTCTTAAAAGAAAATCACAATGTACATACTTTAATTAAAAAACAACCTACTGTTAAAAAAGGCTAACCATCATCTGAGTCTTCAGCAGCTCACACATTGACTCAAAGATCACTGATGACAGATCACAACAAATATAATACTACTAGTAAAGTTAAAATACTGAGAGAATTACCAAAATGTGACTGAGAAACACAAAATGATCCAAAAAAAGGCACCAGGACTTCCCTGCAGGTACAGTGAATAGGACTTGATTACTGGTACAAGGGACATGAGTTCGATTCCTGGTTTGGAAGGTCCCACATGCCACAGAGCAACTGAGCCAGGATACCACAACTACTGAACCTGAGCTCTAGCATCTGTGCCACGGCGATGCTGCTGCTGCTGCTGCTAAGTCGCTTCAGTCATGTCCGACCCTGTGTGCAGCCCATAGATGGCAGCCCCCCAGACTACCCCGCCCCTGGGATTCTCCAGGCAAGAACACTGGAGTGGGGTGCCAAAGCAATGAGAAGCCCATACACCACAACTAGAGAGTAGCCCCCGCTCGCTGCAACTAGAGAAAGCCCACATACATAGACGAAGACCCAACATAGCCAAACACAAATAAATTTAAAAATTTTTAAATAATGGCACCAACAGACTTGCTCAATAAGGGTTGCCACAAATTTTCAAATTGTAAAAAACACCATACATTCAAAGTACAATAAAGCAAAGCACACTAAAATGAGGTCTATCTGTTAAAAGTATAAATAGAAAGATTTTATGATACAGTCTAAAAAATTTTTTCATACTCTTCCCTAGCTAATATGATCCTACACATCAAATGTATTATATGAATTGATTAGTAAGCATTTGGGCAGGAAAACCCAACTTCATCAAAGTCTGACAGTTGCTTTGGCCTGGAAATCATTTCCTCTTAAAACCACCAAACTTGTCACCTGGCCATGATCAGAGCCATCCAATCACGCTATCTGTTGTCTCTTCCCTATTATCACTGGAGCCTCAACAAGTTCAGCTTCCTTGATGAGTCTAGTGGAAAGGATACAGAAACAGGGAGTCCTATTTCTTTTTCCAGGCTACACTTAGAGCAGACTTCTTCTTCCAGGCTGTACTGAGAGCAGACATAATCCTTATGCCTCAATCTTTTATAACCCAGAATCTGTGTTCTCATAAATAATACCATACGCAAGCACTATGCAGCTACAGTTTGAGTTCATCAGGGTTTGGAAGGCTGACATGGCAATTAACATAGCATTCATAATTCTCTTTCTATGGGGAAATGCATTCTTTGTTTGAAATATCTGCATTATAATTAATCTTTCAATATATAATCATTCATAAATTGATGAGTACATGTTATCCACACATTCTTGAAAACTATACATGCACCATAAATATTCTATGAAGTGTATTGTATTTTACTGTTAGAGGAAATCTGAGAGACTTTCCTATCTGAGTGTAACTAACATCAAATTATTCTGAGCAAAACTAACTTAGGTCCATATGATCTACAATTAAAAAAATAGGATATCAGATATTCTGTACATGTTTATTTTTTTTTTTTTACCCAATTTCACTCATTAAAAACTATTTTCATTCTGTGCTGGGTGTGTTGGGCATCCAAAAAGCAGGACACAATGGATTTGATCCATGACTGTCTGGGCTGTGAGAACAGACACTTGCTGGCACGTGTTCGCAAGTGGAACACTGCATCCTGGCCGCACTCTGTCTGACCACAACATCTGCCTGTTGCAAAAGTGGCCATCTACTCACTTCGAACGGAAGACACAGCAGGCTTAGGCAGAGGTCACAAAAGTTGTTTTGGGTTCTACTTTTTCTGAGATTTACATAGAGGTGCACAAAGTGCCTTTGTTTTCAGAGTTCATAGATTTGCTATATTTGACATCAAAATATGCTTTGTAGGTAGCCAAAAATATTGCAACTTATGTGTATATTATGGTTTTGTCTAATATTTGAAAACAACATCGTCTAAACATACCCAGTTGGTATCATGAGAGTTAAGAGAATCTAAGGAATGTGGTTTTCAACAAAAGTAACTTAGAGGTGAAATCAAAGCACACAGTGTTGGAATATCTTTTGTAAACTAACACAAACAGCTGCTTAATAAATGGCTTTTGTGGGGATGGTGGAGGGAGAGCCTGTCTGCATAGGTTCACCACATTGGGAAGTCCACCTCGTGTTAAGTCAAAGGAAATTCAACAATGTTATCTAAAACATACAAAGGGCATAAACTGATATAAGCTTAAATTGACTGTGTAAATATTCTTAAGAAGATATTATTAAAACACCAAATGTTTTCTTTTGTCTAAACCATGAAATATGGAATTATGTAACTTTGCCATTTCCTTTCAGATGGTTTAGGACTCAAATTACTTTTATTTCCTGTTTTTTTTTTTTTCTTCTATTATGAACGGTACAAATATAAGCATAAATCTAAAAGAAAAAGAAAAATATGTTCTGGTCTCATTCAATGTGTATTACATTTTAGCTGAAATCAGGTATATGTGATAAAAACTAACAGGAGGTTTCCCTCTCACAACGAACACTGTGTTTCTTTCGACCTTGAATTATGTAACATGATAAAGGACTTCTTTTTCCTAAACTTTTCTAGCAATTTCCCAATCACATTCATTAGCAAATACAAGCCAGCCTTTACTTCAAATTTTTTTGGTATATAAAATTTACAGAAGATAGCAAGTACATAATATTAAACTTAGACGCTCACATATCCTTTGAGAGAACATTTTTGAGAGAGATTTTTGTGAACAACTTGATATAAGTTATAGTCCTATATATTATTAAAATTTAATGGAAATTTAAACAGAAAAAAATGTAAGCTACACTGGTGATGATTATAATTACAGTATTAGATAGAAATTTAGAAATTTACTTGGGGATGAGAAGAACAATCATAGTTTTAAAAACCAGCACCAACTTATGGAAGGTGGGGGTTGTCTTTCTCAACAGATAAGCACAATTAAATTGTCTATGGGACCATGGCCAGCTCAGTGGCATTTGCTTCCTTCCCTACATCTCTACAATTATTTACCTATACCGTGTGCCAAGCAGCAAGAACCTAGAAATACTGGTCTTACCAACTACAGAGTGATACCAAATCAAGCCAGCATAAATCCAAGTTTTACTGCCTAGCTTATTCATACAACACAGCTCTTCCTGAGTCTTGACATTTTAGACACCAACACCTATGTTAAAACAACTTCTAGAGTAGCGTGGAATAACACAAAGGATATGGCTAAAATTAGAGACGTAGATGTTAATTCTAACACAAACTCTAAACGAATCAAGGCAAGGTAATCAGCCTCCCTCTGATAAAAGAATGGGATCAAATTATTATAAGGCCCTCCTTGGTTTAAACACTCTACCAAAACTTCACAGCTTAGCACTGCTTCCTAAGTTTTTCAGCAATGAAGGACCTATCTCCTCCCACATTTCTTTTTTTAACCACTGCTACAGACGAGATCTTTATGTACTCACTTATCTCTCCATTTTATCAGCCAAAGATTAATGTGCATAATTAATATCACATTTAGTTAATATAAATTTGATATTTAAGTTAGGCCATGCAGCCTTATCTTGGATAAACATATGCAATGCATTAGCTTTGGGAGAAATAGTAAAGGTATGAACTACTTAGGGATCTAATCACATTTAACTGGAAATCACCAAACTAAGGAGAAGACACTATCCAAGAGAATGTACCTACTCTTGTTTGTCTTCCTGATTTAGCTACCTGGAGAGAAATCATCACCCTCTACGACTTCTCCCAGAAACAGACCTCAATCTGTTAATTGTTCATCTGGAGTGTTTTTGTTTTCATCTGAAGATCCTACGTTAGTGGGTAACACATCTTGACCAATGCAGTCTTAAAACCCATCCCAATGAATTGAGACTACCAATTTACATTGCCACCAATAGAGCACAAGGGTTCCCTTCTCTCCACATCCTCATTAATACCTGTTGTTTCTTGTCTTTTTGTAATAGTCATGCTACCAGGTATAAACTGGTATCTAGTGGTTTGATTTCCAGGAGCAAGAATTTGACCCAATAAGCCAAATCTGGAGACTGTTGCATTAACCTTTGTATTATGCTGCCTCTCTATGCCTCACCTATTAATGTGCTGTGCTGTTGTTTCTGTCGTGTCCGACTCTTTGCAGCCCCATGGACCCTGTAGCCCACTAGGCTCCTCTGTCCACATGTTTCTCCAGGCATGAAGACTGGGGTGGGTTGCTGTGTGCTCCTCCAAGGGATCTTCCCCACCAGAGATCTACCTGTTTCTCTTGCATCTCCTTCATTGGCAGACAGGTTCTATACCACTAGGACAACCTGGGAAATAAGCCTTAGTAATTCACTTATTCAGAAAATGAGGCAAGGAGATGTAGGCAAAGACTTAGTTTTGAAGTTAAGAAGTGATATGTAAAGCATCCTCTGGTCTAGAGTTGGATAGATTATAGTGTAACCATGGCTTAGCTAACTACTAGCTGAGCTCCAATGGACAAACCTCAGGCTCTTAGTTTGTGAAGTGGCACAACAATCCTTCCTTCACAGTACAGTTATGAATCTTACAGGAGAGACTGAGCATGATTTACTGGGGAGCCTTGCACACACTAGTCTAAAGCAATAATAATATTTACTCACTTTGTATCCCCAGTAACATACCTGACACCTCAGAGGCAACACAATTATTTTCTCAATGTATGTATTAATTGACCAAATAATTGACTGATGGACTGATGGGTTAATGGAAAGAATTCTTAAACCAACCATCTGATTTCAAAGATTCATCTCTCTTTTCTCTGCCTTCTTCTCTGCATTGAGAACACTTAACACAGATTAAATGGAAAGTTGGGAAACTTCTTCGACTGACCACAAAACATGTATAAATAAAGGACTTTGATCATGAAGGAAAAGTTCAAAACACTGCATTTTTACGACAGCCATCATTAAAATTCTCTTCTTTTAAATTCTCTGATATTTAAGTCTGGGGAAAGTTTTCTAAAAGAAATATAAATGATGATTTTTAAAAATGATGAATTTTCAGGCATATTTTGGTAAATCATAAAATGCCTTCACTTTTCTCCTTCCACCCTCCCCCATTCACATCAGCATATAAAGTCTGCATTCCAGTCACCAGAGTAGAAGTGGAGACAGTAAGTTTTGAGCACATGGATGACAGTATTACTCTGGGAGGGAGAAACATGTGCCTCTGAACTGCTTGCCCATGCCAGAAAAAGAGTGCCACCATCCAAACACTGGGACCCACATTTATAGAAGGTTGTGACTTATTTTCCACATAAAGAAGAAATAGCCTAATCCTTCACAGAAAGCAAAGCGTGACAAAGAAGAGATTTCATTTTTGGAAATTTACTGTCAGTGAAGTAGCAGGTCATTTTTTACTCCTTCTGTTTCAGAGAATAATACTCTCTTAATGAGCATCTCTTTATCAGAAAAAGTCTCTAAGTTGGCCAGGTGGCTCAGTGGTCAAGAATCTGCCTGCCAATGCAGGCAATTCAAAAGACTCAAGTTCAATCCCTGTGTCGGGAAGATCTCCTGGAGAAGGAAATGGCAACCCACTCCACTATTGTTGCCTGAAAAATCCCATGGACAGAGGAGCATGGCAGGCTGCAGTCCACAGGATCGCAGAGTGAGACACAACTGAGCATGCGTGCAATGTGCAAAGCAAAAGCAAGACGGGATGTTGCTATTTCTCTCATGTTGAGAACGTGAACTGTCTTCCAGCACAGTTTAGAGGGGAACCCATTCTGAGAATGCCATGCGGTGCTACACATAGTGATTTGGATAGTCTCCTTTCCCTGGTCTCAATCTTTGATGTGCTAAAACATGTTTAAAAAAACAGCCAAAAAGCATTTTTAGGGAGCTAAGATCCCATATGCTTCAGGCCAAAAAAAAAAAAAATTAAAAAAAAACCAGAAGCAATATTGTAACAAGCTCAACAAAGACTTTAAAAAATAAAATCCATTTCCAAAAGAAATGCATAAAAAGAATAAAAATAATAATAGGCATTCTTATCATATTTCAAGTGATTTCTGAAACAGAAAGTGGCAGGGAGAAAAAAGGGATAAGAGAAAATGAGAGGGGCATGTCATGAAGAGATCTAACCCCACTTCTCCACATTCACTCCCTGCCTCTTCTGTTGCCACTTCCGGGTGTTTGGGGAGGCTCAGAAGAAGCTTTCTAGTTTATGGCCATGCTGATATTTCCTTTTGGGAAGGAAAAAAAAAAAAAAAAACAAACATGATCCACAAGCAGCGCATTAACCTGAAAGGGAAACATCTGTTCGGAGCATGGAGCAATTTATTGGCTGAGTTCTGAACACAGGGCTTGTGCTTGAGATCCTCTGTCTGATTCTGCAGAGCTCATCCCAGCACAAGGAAAGGAAAATTGGCCTTTATGGGCTCACTCACCTGGGACATAACTGGATTAGCATAGAGATTATGTTTGTCATTTAGATAAACGTGGTTTCCTTAATAGTACAGGAAATTTGAGAATAAACACAGCACTTAATGGTAAGAAGAACATGGTTAAAATGGCAAATTTTACGTTATGTATATTTCTCCATTTTTTTACTTTACAATATTGTATTGGTTTTGCCATACTAACCTCCAATTAAAATATATAAATTTATATTTAAAAAAAAAGAAAACTACCAAATATCAATAAAAGAAATTAAAGAAGACTTTAAAAAAAAAGAAAGAAGAAAGATTTTTTTTAAAGATATTTATTCCTTTTCATTGCTTCTCACCCTTTTGACTAAGATCAAGTGTAAAGATACTTATTCCTTCTCAGATTTTAGATTCTAAAACAGGCATTAAACCCCCCTAATTTGAATAGCACTAAAGCAAATCCAACTTAAAGGAATCTTTTGCTATGAACTCATACCCTCAACTTTTACTAACATGCAAAAGGGCCTTTTTTTCTCTCTAGACTAATATTAAAGTTTTGGCTTTTTACAAGGGCCAGTGTCTCATCCTATTAAGTCTATGTTCATTGAGAGCACTTTAAGTGTACACAGATATGTGAAGATCAAAAATTAGGTGTGGCATGTACATGTAACTAAAATGGAAAAAGAATGTAACTAAAATGGAAAATGTTGAAGAGAGAAGCCATGAGAATAAAATCTAATTTAAAAGTAAAGATTAGACTCAAGTTTTCAAACACCAGACTGGATCTTACAAACAGACAGTGAACTAAGTTCCTGAATAAATGTGGCCATAAACCAGGTGCCCTCATCACCGTGGTTAGTGCCAATGTGCAATTAACAGCCATTAGGTGTCAAACACACCAACACATTCGAAAATAACTGCACTTAGAGCTGGATATAACTAGTTGTATTACTGAAGATAACTTCATTTACAGATACACTATGTGGCAGACTTACACTGAATCATACCATACTTAGTATTTGTATGCCAAGAGGATAAACACAAGCTAAACTGACCACTGCCAACAACAAAAATTGCACTCGAACTTATAGATTTGTGATAATAGCAATCACTGTAAAATTTAACTTAAAATTGCTAAAGGAAGAAAGGAAAAATCTTATCTTTTTATTCTTTGAAGAAACTCTACAGGAACTATTGGGCTTTCCTGGTGGCTCAGTGGTAAAGAACCCACTTGACAATGCAGGAGATGCAAATTCCATCCCTGGGCTGGGAAAATCCCCTGGAGAAGGAACTGGCAACCTACTCCAGTATTCTTGCCTGGGAAATCACATGGACAGAGGAGCCTGGTGGGCTACAGCCCATGGGGTTGCAAAGAGTCAGGCATGACTTAGCAACCAAAACAACAAGATAAGAAACTACAGACAGTTATTTTCATAGCATGAATTTAGAACTTCTATTTGTCAAGTTATATCTTCCCCAAAATGACTTGATTTAACATGGAGCAATCAGTATGTTCTGTAACTTATTACTGATCAATGATAAATTAGCTGCCACAATGAATCTCCACTTGCCAACAAATACTTGACCAGAGGTCAGGTTTCTGGTTACAATAACTACTGTTTGTATAACACTGCTGCGTTTACAAAGTCCTTTTTTTATATGCTACAGTGGTGTATTTCAATCTCACAGCTACCTGATAAAGCATTATCTCCATTGTCCTTTGACAGAAAGGGAAGTAATATCTGACAAAGTCGTAAGACTAGTACAGGAAAGAGCCTAAAATAGAACCCTGATCCTCTGACTCCTGTCACCATTCTCTCATTCTGTGAGAGAAAGATCAAAAGACAACTCGAAATCCAGAAATCAAACAACCACATAGTTTTGGAGAGCTTTCATTATTTGCCTCAAGTGACTATTTAAATATTCAAGCACTTTTTAGTAATAGGTGGCAGCCGATACCTTGAGAATTATTGACAAAGCAGAAGACCTAAAGCAAATAAAAGAGTTGTAAAAGCATAGTCTTCTGTTGGCAATTTTTGTTCTCCCATAGGGCACGGCAGTATTGACACGTATTTGTTTGCTGGGGCTACCATAACAAAATACCACAGACTGGATGATTTTGACAACATTAATTAGTTTTCTCATAGTTCTGGAGGCTAGAAGTCTGAGTTCGAGGTGTCAGCAACGTTGGCTACCTCTGACGTCCCTCTCCTCAGCTTGCAGATGGCCACATTCTCTCCACACCTTCACACCATTGTCCTTCTGTTGGTGTCTGTGTTAAAATTTCTTCTTATAAGGACACTAATCATAATGGACTAAGGTACCCTAATGACCTCACCTAACTTAGTTATCACTTTAAAGATTCTGCTTCCAAATGTAGTCACTTTGGCGGGGGGTAGTGTTAGTGTTGGAAGCATTACCTGCTCAGTTGTGTCTGACTCTTTGTGACCCCATGGACTGTAGCCCGCCAGGCTTTTCTGTCCATGGAATTCTCCAAGCAAGAATACTGGCGTGGATAACCATTCCCTTCTCCAGGAAATCTTCCCGACCTAAGGATTGAACCCAACTCTCATGCATTGGCAGGCAGATTCTTTACCACTGCACTGCCTGGGAAGCCCTGATAATAAAAGTACTGCTATAATTGTATTAGAAAAAGGTTTTTAAATGACTAAAAAGAGCTAGTCCATAAAATATATACGAAACAAAAAAGAAAAGGAATTTCTAAGTGACTGAGTTAAGGGCTACATGTCACAGTCACCAATGGCATGAATAAATAGTTTGAAATACAGTGGTGAGCTTCTGCTTATTCCTATAGTTTTTCTTTTAAATTATTTTCTAAAATATTCTTCTTTTCTACTACATACCTGAACTGTTTATTAGTCACTGTTGTACATACCGCATTGAAAATTCACATCCTTTTCTTAACATAATTTTAACAATGCATGTTTAATGATATATATTCAAAATAAAATTTAAGTTTTATATCTGTCAAGATTGACAATCAAAAATAAATGTCATTAAAAATTTTAACAATGCCATAGAATACTTGAGTTAGACATGACCACAGGATTTTTCTATGTAAATCCTTGATTACAAATATATACTTATAGGGGCTTCCCTGGGCGGCCCGGTGGTTAAGAATCCACCTGCCAATGCAGGTGACACAAGTTAAATACTTGCCCCAGGAAGATCTTACATGCCTCGTGGTAACTAAGCCTGCATGTCAGAACTATTGAGCCTGTGCTCTAGAGCCTGCCAGGCACAACTACTAAGCCCGTGGTTTGCAACTACCGAAGCCTGTGTGCCTAGAGCCCGTGTTCCACAAGAGAAGCGACCATGATGAACAACTCTCTCATTGTAACTAGAGAAAGCCCACATGCAGCAATAAAAACCCAGCAAAGCCAAAATAGCAGGTTAGCAATTATGTTTTTCTTTTATTCATAATGCTAGCTTGGTATACATATCCTTTAAGACCCAGTTAGGACTGTTTCTCCCCAAATATCTAATTTTATACTGCTTACATACATATGTAACTCAGGTAACATGGAATGATGGTAATAAAACTTTTCTATTTGAAATGCATTGCATAATTCTTAACTCTTGTTATAAACAGACGTCATCTAAAGAACAATTGCCTCTTTTGATGTTTATTTACAGTCTTCTACCTTCACATGACAAAATGGTTGTTAACATTAATTAGTTTATTTAGCCATAAATTTTTTCCACTACAGGTAACACCATCACAATGAAAGAATGGCATTACATAAAAGGGTCAAAAGGAAAAAAAAAAAAAAAAAAGGAGAAGCATGACATGGTCAACTACTTTTATTGGGCTTGAGTTGATTCATTATCAAAGAAAGCTGTCATTGGGTTTATGATCCTCGTTAATTTTTAGCCAGCAAGATAAATTTGTTTTTACTCTTTGGCATGACTTCATGCTTGCTTGTTTGCTTACTCACTTGCTTTCTCTCTTTTTGCCTTTCTTTATTTCTCTTTCATTAAAAAAAAGAAAAAAAACAGTATATTCTCGTCCCCTTATATTTACCCCCTGACTTTTATAAATCTAAATCTTTTATTATTCTAATTCAATATATTTTCCACTCCAGTGATTGCCAGGATGAATTCACTTCTGTTGTATTTAACTCAAGTAGATACAGAAAAACAGAAATAAAGTTGAGCTTTTACTACATCTAGTAGCAAATTGTAATCACTGTCCTTCAATTACCAAGAGCAAAAGGATTGCTCAACTGTAGAGTGAGGTCTACTGTAGGGTGGCTTTATGGTGAAAACTGAGTAGAAAAGGACTCTTAGAGAAGCAGGAGCAGAGAGAAAGGAATAAATACCATTAACTAGCAAACTACTCAATGACCTTGAATAAATCAACAAGCTATCTTTTTCCTTTTCACTTGACAATTATTATTTTTTTTTCTGCCTATTGACTTGGACTACTGAATTGGAATAGTGCCCGAATAATTTACCTCCACTGAATGAAACTTTGTATGGTATGAACTAACACTTCACTTTGTACTCTGTACAATGTTTTACTACTCTAATTAGCTTAGAACAACTGTAGGACTTTAGAGTATTGATGAAATTACTTAAATAGATAAATTGAGAGATCAAGAACGTGAAGAAGCACTGTTTGCATATAAATAAGTATTGTGCTTATGGGCTTCCCTGATAGCTCAGTTGGTAAAGAATCTGCCTGGTTCAATTCCTGGGTGGGGAAGATCTGCTGGAGAAGGGATAGGCTACCCACTCCAGTATTCTTGAGCTTCCCTTTTGTGGCTCAGCTGGTAAAGAATTCACCTGCAATGCAGAAGACTTAGGTTCATCCTAGGCTTGGAAAGAGCCCTGGAGAAGGGAAAGGCTATCCACTCCAGTGTTCTGGCCTGGAGAATTTCAAGGACTCTACCGTCCACAGGGTCATAAGAAAACGGACATGACTAAGCTACTTTCACATGACATGACAACTACTGTACCGCCCATTGTCAATCTTGTCCTGGTCTTTACTGAAGATCTGCCGGACTTTCAGTTGTCGGGGTCCTTGTTACAGAAGTGTGAGTTACTCTACTTTTAGAAGCCATAACACAGCCTTTCACTAAAATTTCTCTATAATCTCAACATGTAACCCTCCAGTAGCTAAATTAATAATCATCTGCAAAGTAAATCAAGTAAATCAACTAGACTGGTTTACTGCAATGTTTTAAGTAATTCAATGATGCTATGAGACCATGGGTTTAAAAGCATTTTGTGTTTTCAAACACCAAATGCTATTTTCACTGTTATTTTGATAAAGTTCACAGAGTCCTTCTTCATTGAATTGTCCCATGCTTGTTTCTGTCGTCAACATTTTCCCACTTTATAATATTATTGAATACGTTATTTTTCACTTCCCCAAGGCATTCAATACATTTATTCATCGTTTGATAATCTTTGTAATGGAGAAACTTAGCTTTTCCCCTCCAATTTCCTTATGCTTTCCTTTTTCTGAAAGTAAAAAACTTCAAAGTCTTAAAATATAATTTACAAATTTTGATTGCTCTCTTGGAAGTCTATACAATTGCATTACTATAATGCAATACAGAAAAGATTGGAAAGGGATCCCAACAAAATGAAATTGTTTCATGGAGATAAAGGCAGAGCATACTCTAACCCAAACCACAAGAACAGACTAGTTGATTATTTCAGTAAGATAATTCAAGATCTTGTTTCCTGATTCAGTAAGTTTGGGTGCTAATGTCCAACAGCTGTTCTCTTTTACCCAGAAGTAGCTGCATTTAGTGATAGGCTGGATGACTGCCACATGCACAATTCATAATTCCTTTCACAGGGGACCAATGAATATCAACAGACACAAAATAATCCAATGATCACCCAGTGTATGGCTCTTACAGTATATGGTTCTCATCAAACATAGTACACAATAAAAGCTCGTCTTACACTACTTATCATGGTAGTCAGTGGTTTTTCTATTTGAATTCCAAGCAGTGGCCAGATCCGTTCTATTTCCAGGCAATGTCTTCTTCCATTGTCTAAGACTTTGTTATAAAAAAGAGGCCTTCTCATTTTATTATTCCCTTAATCAAATTTTTAGCCTTAGAAAACTTCCCACAAGGATAGCAATATAAATTCCATATGGGGATAGAATCCTCTATGTTTTACTACAAGATCTGACCAACTACTTCATTAATTAGTAAAGGAAAAAAACTATACTGAGGTTTACAAAACGTAATGTAAGCCAGAAAAGAACTTTTAGTTCTAAATGTTCAATTCTTAAGGAATAAAAAAGATTCTTTATCTAGTACCCAAATATATAAATTATATTTAGGTTTTAATGTTTTTGAACTGTGGTGCTGGAGAAGACTGTTGGACAGCAAGAAGATCAAACCTTCTTTAAGATCAATCTTAAAGAAAATCAATCCTGAATATTCATTGGAAGGACTGTTGCTGGGGCTGAAGCTCCAATACTTTGGCCAGCTGATGTGAAGGGCTGACTCACTGGAAAAGACTATCATGCTGGGAAAAACTGAAGGCAGGAGGAGAAAGGGAGCAACAGAGGATGAGATGGTTGGATGGCATCACCGATTCAATGAACATGAACTTGAGCAAACTCCGGGAGATGGTGAGGGAGCGAAGCCTGGTGTGTTGTAGCATGCCATGGACTATAGTCCATGGGGTCACAATGAGTCAGACACAACTTGGTGACTGAACAACAACAACAAAAAAAAACTCTTAAGGCAATTTTTCCACCTTTCAGGCAAGTTCTTTATTTCCCTTTTAGACCATCTTCTGCAATGCAGTTATTTTTTTTTTCTTTCTCCATGAGAGCAGCTTTCAAGTGAATCTAGCTTCCTATCTCCAGCTCTCTTTAACTTACAGGTAGAGTGTCCATTGCTGTCTAATTCAGTCTCTGAGCTCTGAGCTTAAATTGCCAAGAGAGTGAGTGGCAACCTGCATCATCAGGACCAGGAGTGCTGGGTTGTCTATGGTGGCAGCAGCCAACAGAAACAACATCACCAGTTCCAGCTGAGGGGTCCTAGAACCAGTGGTACTGACACCAGCAGCTGGTGTCCATTGTGGTGACATGACCATTGTTGTGGAATGGACAGCTGCTGGCATCAACCAGTCTCCCAGTCCTGAACCAACTCCTTCCTAGGTGAAGGTTTGGCTGTTGGGATCATTCATCTATTACTAATTGGTGAGTTATTATAGAAAGTGAAAGTGAAGTCACTCAGTCGTGTCTGACTCTTTGCGACCCAGTAGACTGTAGCCTACCGGGCTCCTCCATCTGTGGGATTCTCCAGGCAAGAATACTGGAGTGGATTGCCATTTCCTTCTCCAGGGGATCTTGCCAACCCAGGGATTTAACCCTGGTCTCCCAAATTGCAGGCAGACGCTTTAAGCTCTAAGCCAAGTTGTTACAATGATTTTAAAAATATGAAGCTGAGGGGAGGAGTTAAGATGGTGGAATTGAAGGATGAGGAATTCACCTCTCCTCACAAGTACATCAAGAATAAATCTACGAATGTAACAATTCTCACAGAGCACCTGCTGAACACTAGCAAAAGACCTCAGACACCTAAAAGGACAAGAAAAATCCCCATGCAACCAGGTAGGATGAAATAAATTTTTTAAAAAAGGAGGAAACAGGAAGGGACCAGTACCCCTGGTGGGGAACAGAAGTTTCTTTCTGTTTTTGTTTTGTTTTTTGTTTTTGTTAACTTTTGTTTTCATTGTTTGTTTTTATTTTGGAGTTATTTTGTTTGGTTGGTTGTTCTGTGTTTTGTTTTCTTTTTGGGGGGTGGGGCGGGGGTGTGGAGGGGGCTGCTGTGCTGTACAGTTTGCTGGGTCTTGGTTCCCAGCCAGGGGTCAGGCCTGAGCCTTCAATGTAAGAGAACCAAGTCCAAAATGCTGGACCACCAGATAATCCTGGCTTCAGGAAAGATAAACTGGCATGAATTCTCCCAGAGGTCTTCATCTCAACACCAAGACTCAGTTCCACTCAACGGCTCTTAGGCTCCAGTGCTGGATGCCTTACTCCAAACAACCAGCAAGACAGTAACACAGCCCCACCCATCAGCAGACAAGCTGCTTGAAACTGAACTAAGCTCATAGACACCCCAAAACACACCACCTGACATAGTCCTGCCCATCTGAGAGAAAACACTCAGCTCCACCCACCAGAGTGAAGGCACCAGTCCTTCCCAACAGGAATCCTACAGAAGCCTCTGAACCAACCTCACCCACCAGGGATCAGATATCAGAAGCAAGAGGAACTATGGCCCTGCAGCCTGTAGAAAAGAAACCACAAACACAGTAAGTTAGACAAAATGAGATGACAGGGAAATATACTGCAGATGAAGGAGCAAGGTAAAAACCCACAAGACCAAATGAATGAAGAGAAAATGCAATCTACCTGAAAAAGAATTCAGAGTAATGACAGTAAAGATGATTTAAGATCTTGGAAATAGAATGGAGGTACAGATCAAGAAGATAAAAGAAATGTTTGACAAGGAACTGAAGAATTAAAGAACAAACAGTAATGAACAATACAATAACTGAAATGAAAAATACACTAGAAGAAATCAACAGCAGAACAACTAAGGCAGAAGCATGGATACGTGAGCTAGAAGATGGCATGATGGAAATAACTGCCATGGAGCAGATTAAAAAAAAAGAAATGAAAAGAAATGAGAACAGTTTCTGAGGCCTCTGGGATAACAATCAAAGAGGGAATAAAAGAATAATGAGAAACAAATGACAATGAAAACACAACAACCCAAAACCTATAGGATGCAGCAAAAGCAGTTCTAAAAAGGAAGTTTATAGCAACACAATCCTACCTCAAGAAAAGAGAAAAATCTCAAATAAACAACCTAACCTTACATCTAAAGCAACTAAAGAAAGAATTAACGAAACAAAAAGTTAGTAAAAAAAAAAATCATAAATATCAGAGCAGAAATAAATGAAATAGAAATGAAAACAATAGCAAAAATCAGTGAAACTAAAAACTGTTTCTTTGAGAAGATAAAATTGATAGACTTTTACCAAGAAAAAAAGGGAGAGGACTCAGATCAATAAAATTAGAAATGAAAATTGAAAAATTACAACTGACACTGCAGAAATACAAAGGACAAGAGACTACTATAAGCAACTATATGCCAATAAAATGATTAACATGGAAGAAATGGACAAATTTTTAAGAAGGCACAAACTTCCAAGACTGAACCAGGAAGAGACACAAAATATAAACAGACCAATCACAGGTAATGAAATTAAAAGTATGATTAAAAATCTTCCAACAAACAAAATTCCAGGTCCAGATGGCTTTATGGGCAAATTTTATCAAATATTTAGAGAAGAGCTAACAAGTCTTCTTCTCAAACTCTTCCAGAAAATTGCAGAGGGTGGAACACTCTCAAGCTCATTCTTCAAGGCCACCATAACCCTGATACAAAAACAAGACAAAGATATCACACAAAAAAGAAAATTATAGTCCAAAATCATTTATGGACATAGATGCAAAAGCCTTCAACAAAATACTAGCAAATAGAATCAAACAACACATTAAAAAGATCATACACCATGATCAAGTGGTATTTATCCCAGGGATGCAAGGATTCTTCAATATACACAAGTTAATGAATGTGATATACTAAATCAACAAATTGAAGAATAAAAACAATATGATCATCTCAATAGATGCAGAGGAACCTTTTGTCAAAATTCAATATTCATTTATGATAAAAAAAAAATCCTCTCCAGAAAGTGGGCATAGAGGGAACCTACCTCAGCATAACAAAGGCCATATATGACAAAGCCACTGAAACATCACTGTCAATGGTGAAAAACTGAAAGCATTTCCTCTAAGATCAGGAATAAGACAAGGATGTCCACTCTTGCCACTACTATTCAACATAGCTTTGGAAATTCCAATCATGGCAATTAGAGAGGAAAAGCAAGATATGGAATACAAATTGGGAAAGAAGAAGTAAAACTGTCACTGTTAGCAGATGACATAATACTATACATAGAAAACCCTAAAATGGCATCAGGAAACTATCAAAGCTAATCAATGAACTTGGTAAAGTTGCAGGATACAAAATTAATACACAGAAATCTCTTGTATCCCTATACACTAACAATTAAAGATCCAAAAGAGAAATTAAAGAAACAATCACATTTACCATTGCAATGAAAAGAATAAAATACCTAGGAATAAATCTGTGAGCTTCCATGTTGGCTCAGTTGGTAGAATCTGCCTGCAATACAGGAGACCCAGGTTCATTTCCTGAGTTGGGAAGATCCCCTGGAGAAGTAAATGCCAACACACTCCAGTATTCTTGCCTGGAGAATTCCATGGACAGAGAAGCCTGATGGCTACATGGGGTCATAAGAGTTGGACACCAGGAATAAATCTACCTGAGACAAAAAAAAATAAAATAAAAATCTGTTCTCAGAAATCTATAAGATACTGATAAAAAAAAATCAAAGATAACATAAAGAATGGAGAGAGATATCATGTTCTTAGATTGGGAGAATCAACACTGTCAAAATGACTACACTACATAAAGCAATCTATAGATTCAATGCAATCCCTATCAAATTACCCTGAATAGCCAAAGCAATCTTGAGAAACAAAAACGGAGCTGAAAGAAGCAGGCTTCCTGACTTCAGACTATACTACAAAGCTACAGGAATCAAGACAATATGGTACTGGCACAAAAACAGAAATATAGATCAATGGAACAGGACAGAAACCCCAGACATAAACTCACGCACCTATCATAACCAAATCTATGACAAAGGGGGTAATAACAGACAATGAAGAAAAAACAATCTCTTCAATAAGTGACACTGGGAAAACTAGACAGCTACACATAAAAGAAAGTAATTAGAACACTCCCTGACACCATATACAGAGATGAACTCAAAATGGATTAAAGAATTAAAGACCTAAATGTAAGGGCAAACACTGTAAAACTCTTAGAGGAAAACAAAAGGTAGGACACTCTTTGACATAAATCACAGCAAAAAAGTTTGACCCACTTCCTAAAGACTATAAAAACAAAATAGACAAATGGGATCTAATTCAACTTAGAAACTCTTTCACAGCAAATTAAACCATAGACAAAACAAAAAGATACCTCTCAGAATGGGAGAAAATATTTGCAAATGAAGAAAATGACACAGCATTGATCTCCAAAATATGCAAACATCTCATACAGCTCAATGTCAAAAAAACAGACAACCCAATCAAAAAATGGGCAGAAAATCTAAATAGACATTACTCCAAAGAAGACATACATAGGGCCAACAAACCCATGAAAAGATATTCAACATCACTGATTATTGTGTGCTAAATTGTTTCAATCATGTCTGACTCTTTGCAGCTCTATGGACTGTGGCCCACAAGCCTCCTCTGTCCATGGGATTCTCTAGGCACGAATACTGGAGTGAGTTGTCATGCCATCTTCCAGGGGATCTTCCTGACCCAGGGATCAAATCTGTGTCTCTTATGTCTCCTTCATTGGCAGGTGGACAACTCTTCAACTAATCCAAATCATCTTTGCAAAAGTTTGAAGAAACTCACATTTTCTTAAGACAATGTATTCATGTCTGCTAAAAAAAACTGCCATTTCAAATACAAAAGTTCATAATAACTACAAATATGAATGGTTCCCCCTAGAATTTCACAATGCACAACTATATATGTCAGCCAGTTTATCAAAACAGTAAGTGAAATTGAAAATCACTCAATCATGTCTGACTCTTTGAGACCCCATGGACTACAGTCCATGGAATTCTCCAGGCCAGAATACTGGAGTGGGTAGCCGATAAGAATGCTACCAGTCAATTCTCCTTTCTACATGGAGTAGCATTCATTAATGCTCTAGCCTTCCCCATCTTTCCCATTTACCCCCACCCCATTACCTAGGTAAATGATTAAACTCTAAAAGTGTTTTAGCCCATTTGTTCCATCAATGGTCAAGTAATAAAAGACGTTTAAAGGAGTGTTAAACCACAATTCCAATAAATCCCTACCTATAATTCAATCAATAAAACATTATGTGGTCCAAGAAATGCACATGGTTTATGATCCACCATCCCTCTGTGACCTCCTTTGCTTAAAAAATCTTAGTTCTACAGCAAACAAGGGAAATCTCTTCACAAACATCAAAGAGTTTCCACTTTATTGTTTGCTAGTTGATGAAGAAAAATGTGACATCACTCAGAAGACCTGTTTAGAAGACATAGTTACTTGCATTCATTTCCTTATATCCATTTCCTTATTTTTTCCTTGCCTGTAAGGTTAAAGTTTTTCCAGAATGATGGTATTGCCACCTAATCTTACCTTAGACCAGCTATGCTCAAAGAGACTAGAAGAGATAAAGAGTTTCAGGTCAAAATTTCTAGGGAAGCACGTGTAGTTAGGTAAAGTGTATTTACCATAAGACAATATTGTCGGTAGTGGAACAGGAAGGGAACTCTTATTTTTATAGCATAAACTACAGAAAGTAAAACCTTATGAAATGCTGGTTGGTGGGGATGTAGGGTGAGAGAGGGCTGAGAAAGAAGGGAAACATGCTGCATATGTAACAACTTGAATAACACCTACCTAGACATTTCATCTTGAATTCATGGCACCATTTCATTGGACACCACCTTATTTGATGACATCCTTTTCACTTAAACACAGGAAAGGAAGTAGAACCAACCGCTTATTTGACCTTGGCTTTAAACTTAAAAAAGCCTAGAGTTTTAGCTTTTGTGTAGTAGCATATCTGTGCAGGGGAACAATACACAGGCCTAAAACAGTGGCCTGGAAATATACCTTTTGTAGACAGTTTTTCCAACAGCCATATTCATATTTATTTTTTAAATTTATTTAGTTTTATTTAATTTTTAACCACACTGGGTCTTCATTGCTTTGCATGCACTTTCTCTAGTTTTGGTAAGTGAAGGTTACTCTTTATTGCAGTGCTCAGGCTTCTCACTGCAGTAGCTTCTCCTGTTGTGGAGCACAGGCTCTAAGCTCATGGACTCCAGTAGTTGCAGCTTGTGGGCCCTAGAGCACGTGGGCTTCAGCAGTTGTGGCATGGGAGCTCAGTAATTGTGGCACATGGGCTTAGTTGTTCCATGGCATGTGGAATCTTTCCAGACCAGGGATTGAACCAGTGTCCCCTGCATTGGCAGGCATATGTTGCTGAACCAACAGGGAAGTGCTATATTCATGACAGCCTAGAGGGGTGGGATGGGGTCGGAAGTGGGAGGGAGGTTCAAGAGGGAGGGGACATATGTATACCTATGGCTGATTCATGTTAATGTATGGCAGAAACCAATATTGTAAAGCAACTACCTTCCAATTAAACATTTTTTTAAAGTTACATAGTTACCAATTTTAGATATTGTTCCTATATTAGTGAGCAACATGAGAAAGTAGCTGATGCTAAAATCACTCTACTGACATTTCCATTACAACCACTCCCACTCCTACAGTAACCTACAATCCTCAGAAGCACAGTCTTTTGGAACAGTTTTATATATACACATGTTTATGTGTATGTAAATCTTTCAATAAATTTTTTAATGATTTTAGTTAGGTAATAAGTGTTAGCAAGATGAAAGAGGAGAAGATCCTTAGGGGCATAACGTCTCACTCTAACACACAGAACTGTGATCCAAGTACTAACTCAATCTGAGGGTGCTAGGATAGACTCAAAGAAAAGGGACCTTATACAGGCCTCTGTGAGTCTCTAAACAGGGACCTGCATGGCAAGGGATGTAGCAGTGACTGTCTGAGCTCACAGAACTTCCATTTTCCTGTTGGCAATTTCCACCTGCCAGCTTCCATCATATTTATGAGGCATAAAATAAAGACACTTGAGGGTTTAAAAAATAAAATAAAATTAGAGCAAACCAACCAGGAGAAAACCCCATGAATGTACATAAGTAGATCATTAATATTTTCTTTCGATAGCCTGCTAGCCTCTCATTAGTGCTGAGTAAGTGGTAAGCATAATTCAGGGGAAAGTGGAAGAGTCATCATACAAATAATTACTCTATGAATTGAAGTCTTCTACTGCTCTTTGCTATTTCAAGGATCCAGAAGAAAATCCTGCTTTATACGCTTCTTTCTTAATCACTTTTAAAAATAGTGAAGAAGGTGATTGAAGACAGTTTATGGTAAAGAAGCAGCAAGAAGAGTCATGTCAAACAAATATAAAAATAAAAACAGTAGCTCCTCAGAGAACACACTTCATAATAAAAAAGTATCCTTTGGGACTTCCCTGGTGGTCCAGTGGTTAAGATTTTGCCTTCCAATGACAGGAGTGTCAGTTTGATTCCTGGTCCAAGAGCTAAAATCCCACATGTCTCATGGCCAGAAAACCAAAAAATATAAAACAGAAGTAACATTGTAACAAATTCAATAAAGACTTTAAAAATGATCCACATCAAAAAAATAAAAATCTTTTAAAAAGTCTCCTTCTACATCTAATAAGTACTAGAAATATTTTAGGAACAAACTAAGATAACCATTTCATCACAAATATCTTTTACCCGATGAGTGAATTATTTGCTAAAACTTCCCATGCTATCTTCTTAAGTTCTCTTGCCAAACTGTGGATTAAGGCATGACTATTTCAATTTAGCTATAAAAACAAAGATTACATTTGACAATAAAATTATATTTCCTTGAATAAAATTCACATTTCTTTTTAATGTTCTGGTATCCCTAACCAAGTTTTATGTAACTTGCCCCTTACATTGCTTTCTAGCCAGTCTTTAGATGGTTATTTTGCACCCAAAGATTCTGATTAATTTTATCTCCATGGAGGCATGTTGGCAACTCTTCAAAACTCTACTGGCAGCCTGTCTTAATAGGGTACCAGGTTCTTCCCCTGTTGTCCCTATTTGCATATGTTTGCTTAGATCCTGACCTTGTAGAGGAAGTCTGAAATGGTGAAGATATTCTCCTCAAAAGTTTCTCTATCACATATTTTTGTTAAAAAGATTCTCAGTCTAAAAATCACTGTTTAATATGTATGTACATGAGTGAAGTGAGTGAGTGAAGTCGCTCAGTCGTGTCCGACTCTTCGCGACCCCATGGACTGTAGCCTACCAGGCTCCTCCGTCCATGGGATTTTCCAGGCAAGACTGCTGGAGTGGATTGTCATTTCCTTCTCCAGGGGATCTTCCCGACCCAGGAATTGAACCTGGGTCTCCCGCATTGCAGGCAGACACTTTACCATCTGAGCCACCAAATAAATATTTATATAATACATATATATTATATAAATAGATATTACATAATATATGTAAACAGATGTTATATAAACTATACAAAAAATCCTCAGTCTAAGAAACTACTATTTCATATCTCTATATATTACATGGCTTATTCCCTGGTGGCTCAGAGTTTAAAGCGTCTGCCTGCAATGCAGGAGACGTGGGTTCATCCCTGGGTTGGGAAGATCCCCTGGAGAAGGAAATGGCAACCCACTCCGGTATTCTTGCCTGGAGAATCCCTTGAATGGAGGAGCCTGGCGGACTACAGTCCACGGGGTTGCAAACATACATATAATATATAATATATATACAAATAATAATATTATATATATATAAGAGAGAGAGAAAAACTATTTAAAAATTTCTTATAAAAGCTATTTGAAAATTTCTTATAAAGTTAGACATACACATAGTATGCAATCTGCCAATTTCACTTGAAAATGGAAACATGTATCCATGCAAAGACCTGTATATGAATGTTCACAGAAGCTTTTTAATCTGTAAATCAGAAGCAACACAAAAGCTTATCAACAGAACATGTCCATAACAATAGAAAAGTACTCAGCAAAAGAAAAAGAAAGAAATTACTGATACATGCAACAGCATAGATAAATCTCTAAAGCATTATGTTGGGTGAAAAAAAAAAAAAGACTACAGTTGATCTGATTCCATTTAAATAAAAATCTAGAAAAGGCAAACCCATAATTCCACAAATCAGATAACTGGAAGGAGAAGAGAAGACCAACTGCCAAGAGGCAGGAAGGAACTTTTGGGGGTAAATGAATGTTCTATATCTTGTTTTGGTGGTATTTACATGACTGCATATATGTGTCAAAAGCCATTGAACTATATCCTTAAACTGAGTAAATTTTATTACATGTGATAGCTTAAAAAGCTGATTAAAAAGAAGAAAAATACAAATATAAAGATTTCGATCAGTGACTTAAAATATTTTGTATCCAGTGTTTAATGAAAGCCTGGTTTCAGAAAATTAATACAAAGACCATGAAGAAGTTTTTTAGACCCATTAAAAGCATTCAATCCCTGTTGAGTTCCCAGGTTAAAACAGCTTTCCCTGGAGGATTAAGTTAAGAGAGTCTAAAGCAATACTCTAATACTTTGGCCACCTCATATGAAGAGTTGACTCATTGGAAAAGACCCTGATGCTGGGAGGGATTGGGGGCAGGAGGAGAAGGGGACGACAGAGGATGAGATGGCTGGATGGCATCACCGACTTGATGGACGTGAGTCTGAGTGAACTCCAGGAGTTGGTGATGGACAGGGAGGCCTGGCGTGCTGCGATTCTTGGAGTCGCAAAGAGTCGGACACGACTGAGCGACTGAACTGAACTGAACTCAGCTGAATGCAATACTCAGACTGCTTACCTAAACATTTAACCCAAAATCAACTGAATAGAGGAAAAGGGGAATTGAGGGATAAGAGGTAATTGTCCTACTTAGCCTGAGGAGAGGCATTTCAGAAAGGAATTTTAAGAAATGTTGAAAACAGATATCACCCACTTACAATCTTTCCAAGGTCCCCAAATTTGGCAACCAACACCATTCCACTGAAAATCACCTCATGCACCATTTTTGACACAAAAACCAAAATGCCTTTGATCCCAGTAAGATATGGTGAAATAAAATTGCCTTTGATGAAACTGAAATAGTTTTGCATTCAGTTCATATGGCATACACATGGCCAACATTTCCTTTTCTCTTGTACCAAAAGATCGAGGCCATGGCCTTCAGATTTCCAAAAGATCACAAACTTTATTACAATTATCTCATAAGGAGTAGCTTTACAATAATAAAAAAAAAACTTTGAAAACATTCTCAGTTACTAATTTTTAACTATCAATTTTCTATGCATCATTCTGTATACAAATGTTTTTACAAGGAAAATGGACCAGCTTTAATTGTCCTATCAATTGTCTTTTCTCTGCCATCAAATTTCTGAAACAAAATAGTCCCACATGATCAATCTTGATTTCTGTGATTACTACAGGATAGACTAATTTTTCTTAATCTCATGTCTATGAATATGTCATTACTATGAAGAATTTTTAGAAGCCAATTGTTTTCCAAATCCGTATTGATATTTTGGTAGCAAGTTAAGCATCTAATTACTATAACTATGTGCATAGTTCTTTTAACCAGAGGATATGTTTCAGCAGAACATGCTTTCAACCACTGTCTGATAAAATAGAAACTAATGAAGTTTTTTTTGCTCTCCCATTGTGTATGAGATTTTCTTGTTTGAAAAAGATATTGCTAGTTTTTCCTAATTATGAAAAAAAAAAATAAAGATTTAAGTTAACTTTTAAACTCAGCAGCCCTTCTCTCCCTCAAGTTGTATTAATTTTGCAAAACTAAATCTAAGTGGTGTGAGCTAGCTTTTCTTGAAATGTCTTTACAACAGACAGGGAGACATGATGAAACTTATATGATGTAGAACTGAGGGCTCTTAATGAAGCTGGCTCTCAGGGTGACTAATGAAAATGTCATTTTCTAATAAGTTCCTTAAAATTTTCATTGATTCTTTCACTTATTCATTTTTTTAAGCTTACTTTTGAATTGGAGGAAAATTGCTTTACGATATCATGTAATTGGTTTCTGTCATCAGTTCAGTTCAATTCAATCGCTCAGTCATGAACCACAGCATGCCAGACCTCCCTGTCCATCACCAACTCCCGGAGTTCATCCAAACCCATGTCCATTGAGCCAGTGATGCCATCCAACCATCTCATCCTCTGACATCCCCTTCTCCTCCTGCCCTCAATCTTTCCCAGCATCAGGGTCTTTTCAAATGAGTCAGCTCTTTGCATCAGGTGGCCAAAGTTTTGGAGTTTCAGCTTCAACATCAGTCCTTCCAATGAATACCCAGGACTGATCTCCTTTAGGATGGACTGGTTGGGTCTCTTTGCAGTCCAAGGGACTCTCAAGAGCCTTCTGCAACACCAGTTTATTTATTTATTTTTTTTTATGGAATTTAGAAAGATGGTAACAGTAACCCTGTGTACGAGACAGCAAAAGAGACACTGATGTATAGAACAGTCTTATGGACTCTGTGGGAGAGGGAGAGGGTGGGAAGATTTGGGAGAATGGCATTGAAACATGTAAAATATCATGTATGAAATGAGTTGCCAGTCCAGGTTCGATGCACGATACTGGATGCTTGGGGCTGGTGCACTGGGACGACCCAGAGGGATGGTGTGGGGAGGGAGGAGGGAGGAGGGTTCAGGATGGGGAACACATGTATACCTGTGGCGGATTCATTCTGATATTTGGCAAAACTAATACAATTATGTAAAGTTTAAAAATAAAATTAAAAAAAAAAGAATCTTAAAGATTAAAAAAAAAAGCATCAATTCTTCAGCGCTCAGCTTTGTTTATAGTCCAACTCTCACATCCATGCATGCAAATGAACCATAGTTATACATCCATGACTCCCTCTTGAGCCTCCCTTCTGTCCCTACATCTCACCCTTCTAGGTCATCACAAAGTGCCAGGCTGGGCTCCCTATGTATATACCAACTTCTCACCAGCTATCTATCTTACACATGGTAGTGTATATATGCCAATGCTACTTTATGAAAAAACAAAACAACAACAAAAAAAAACCTGTTACCTTAAATGTTTGCATTCCAGCCAAAATGAATAAACGAAAATGAATAAGTGAGAATGCACTGTGGTCACTTATTCATTTCGGCTTATTCAGCAAGCATTTATAGTAAAGGGTTTTGTTTTTGTATAACAATGCAATCATTATACTGGAGAAAAATCAAATAAGTCCGTGCAACATTAAGGTTGGAGAGCTGTAGGTGGAAGAATGCAGAGTGATCTTCAGTCAGTTCAGTTCAGTCGCTCAGTCGTGTCTGACTCTTTGTGACCCCATGGAATGCAGCACACCGGCCTCCCTGTCCATCACTAACTCCCGGAGTTTACTCAGACTCATGTCCATTGACTCATTGATGCCATCCAGCCATCTCATCCTCTGTTGTCCCCTTCTGCTCCTGCCTTCAATCTTTCCCAGCATCAGGGTCTTTTCCAAAGAGTCAGTTCTTTGTATCAAGTGGCCAAAGTATTGGAGTTTCAGGTTCAACTGAAACTGATGAACTGGAGTTTCATCAGTCCTTCCAATGAGTACTCAGGACTGACTTCTTTTATGATGGACTGGTTGGATCTCCTTGCAGTCCAAGAGACTCTCAAGAGTCTTCTCCAACACCACAGTTCAAAAGCATCAATTCTTCAGCGCTCAGCTTTCTTTATAGTCCAACTCTCACATCCATACGTGACTACTGGAAAAACCATAGCTTTGACTAGATGGACCTTTGTTGGTAAAGTAATGTCTCTGCTTTTTAATATGCTGTCTAGGTTGCTCATAGCTTTTCTTTTAAGGAACAAGTGTCTTTTGATTTCATGGCTGCAGTCACCATCTGCAGTGATTTTGGAGCTCCCCAAAATAAAGTCTATCACTGTTCCCACTGTTTCCCCATCTATTTGTCATGAAACGATGGGACTGGATGCCATGATCTTAGTTTTTGAATGTTGAGTTCTAAGCCAACTTTTTCACTCTCCTCTTTCACTTTCATCAAGAGGCTCTTTAGTTCCTCTTCACTTTCTGCCATTAGGGTGGTGTCATCTACCTATCTGAGGTTATTGATATTTCTCCGGCAATCTTGATTCCAGCTTATGCTTCATCCAGCCTGGCCTTTCGCATGATGTACTCTGTATATAGGTTAAATAAGGAGGGTGACAATATACAACTTTGACATACCCCTTTCCCAAATTGGAACCAGTCTGTTGTTCCGCGTCTTGTTCTAAGTGTTTCTTCCTGACCTGCATACAGATTTCTCAGGAGGCAGGTCAGGTGGTCTGGTATTCCCATGTCTTTCAGAATTTTCCAGTGTGTTGTGATCCACACAGTCAAAGGTTTTGGCATAGTCAATAAACCAGAAATAGATGTTTTTCTAGAATCCTCTTCCTTTTTTGATGATCCGACGGATGTTGGCAATTTGATCTCTGGTTCCTCTTCCTTTTCTAAATCCAGCTTGAGCATCTGGAAGTTCATGCTTCATGTACTGTTTGTTAAAGTCTGGCTTGGAGAATTTTGAGCATTACTTTACTAGCGTATGAGATGAGTGCAATTGTGCATAGTTTGAGCATTCTTTGGCATTGCCTTTCTTTGGGATTGGAATGAAAACTGACCTTTGTCAGTCCTGTGGCCACTGCTGAGTTTTCCAAATTTGCTGACATATTGAGTGCAGCACTTTCACAACATCATATTTCAGGATTTGAAATAGCTCGAAATAGCTCAACTGGAATTCCATCACCTACACTAGCTTCATTCATAGTGATGCTTCCTAAGGCCCACTTGACTTCACATTCCAGGATGTCTGGCTCTAGGTTAGTGATCACACCATCATGATTATCTGGGTCATGAAGATCTTTTTTGTACAGTTCTTCTGTGTATTCTTGCCACCTCTTCTTAATATCTTCTGCTTCTTATTAAGGTAGGTCTCTACCGTTTCTGTCCTTTATTGAGCCCATCTTTCCATGAAATGTTCCCTTGGTGTCTCTAATTTTCTTGAAGAGATCTCTAGTCTTCCCCATTCAATTGTTTTCCTCTATTTCTTTGTCTTGATCACTGAGAAAGGCTTTCTTATCTCCTGGCTCTTCTTTGGAACTCTGCATTCAAATGGCTATATATCTTTCCTTTTCTCCTTTGCCTTTGGCTTTTCTTTTCTCAGCTATTTGCAAGGCCTCCTCAGACAACCATTTTGCCTTTTTGCATTTCTTTTCCAGTGATCTTAGGGACACAGTATTTCTGACACAGTCATCTAGGCAGACCAGATTTGAGCAGGAGGAAAGAGACAATGCTGATGGAAAGAAGTTTCAATACACTTTTTACAACTTGTACCAGGATAAAAGGTAAGTAAGATGCAGCCCTGGTCCCAAGAAAATTTCAGTTTCCTTGAAAGCCTAACGCATTTGTTGCTCCTGCACAGTTGATTCTTTCCAATGCCCTGAATCAGTTCACAGCAATTTGGTATCCATTAGAGATGGTGAAGGACAGGGAAGCCTGGCATGCTGCAGCCCATGGGATGGCAGTGTTGGACATGACTGAGCAACTGAACAACAACAATCCTTTTTAAAACTAAATGAAAAATTATCAAATTCGGAGACAGCTAGGATGTCCTTCAGTAGGTGAGGGATAAATTGTGTCACATCCATAGAATGGAATATTATTCAGTACTAACAAGAGATGAGCTATCAAGCTATGAAAAGACATGGAGAGCTATTAAACGCATATTACTAAGTGAAAGAAGCAAATCTGAAAAGGCTACATACTGTGTGACTCCAAATACATAACATTCTGGAAAAGGCAAAACTATGGGGACAGTAAAGAGATCAGTGATTGCCAGGAGTTAGGCAGTAGGGAGGGGTGAGTCAGCAGAGTACAGAGCAATTATTTCCATGCTAAAGATAATCTTATTGTGAAATCTTGTAGGACGTAATTTGGACATACTGGTAATACATCAAACTGCTCAGTATTTATTTAATAGAAGGATCTCAGCACTATGGATGAGACTTCTATAACTAAATTAGTTTAGTAGTTATCATGAAGCAATCTAGACAAAGCAAAACCATAAGACAGAGGTATAAACTTGTCCTCAAAATACTATTACTATACTGAACATTTCAAATTTTTTGACTATAGGGACAAAATAATGATTCAAGACTGTACTAAATTATTGATTTTGAGAGCCAATAAAATTATTTTTCTTAAAAATTTTATTTTATATTGGATTATAGTTGATTAAAAATGTTATGTTAATTTCAGGTGTACAGCAAAATGATTCAGTTATACATATACATGTATCTATTCTTTTCCAAATTCCTTTCCCATTTAGGTTATTATAAAATATTGAGCAGAATTCCCTGTGTTATACAGTAGGTCCTAGCTGGTTATACATTAAATATAGCTCTGTACACATGTCAGTCCCAAACTCCCAATCTATGCCTCTCCTGGACTCTTCCTCCCCCTACCCTTGGTTAATCGTAAGTTCATCCTCCAAGTCTGTTTCTATTTTGTAAATAAGTTCATTTGTTTCACTTTTTTTAGATTCCCCATATAAACTATATCATATGATTTTTAAGGCAATGAAATTATTCCATATGATACTATAATAACATATGCATGGCCTTATGCATTTGTCAAAACCCAGAGAATGTATATCAAGAGTGAACCCTAATGTAAACTATAGACTTCGGTGAAAGGGACAGGTCAGTGTGGGTTCTTGTAACAAATGTACCACTCTAAGGCAGAATGTTGGTGGTGGAGGAGGTGATGTGTGTGCTGGAGCACGGTGTACATGGGAACTCTCCACACATTCTGCTCAATTTTGCTGTGAACCTAAAACTGCTCTAAAGAAAAAGGTCAGTTAAAAAACAAACAAAAATTCACGAAAAAACATTGCTTTAAGACAAGTATTACATGGTTCCTTTTAGTTATTGAACTCTTTTTTTTCTGTTCATCTCCCACTGATTTTTAATACTATACATTAAGATGAAAAGCATTTTATTTATAACTCCATCATATATATGTGTGAAACAGTATTTTTTTTCATTTTTTAACTTTACAATATTGTATTGGTTTTGCCATATATCAACATGAATCCACCATGGGTATACACGTGTTACCCATCCTGAACCCTCCTCGCTCCTCCCTCCCTGTACCTTGGGGCTGGTGCACTGGGATGAAACAGTATTTTATATTATCTGGCCATGAAGCTCTAAGTGTTAGAAAAAAGTTCTGAATTGAGTTATTGTCATTTTTAATAGTATGAAATCAAAATCACATATATTACAAATTAGGAAATATTTAAACCTAAAAAATCATATTTAATTGGAATATTTCTTATTCAGATATGTGGTACTTTTTTTAAAAAAGAGTAGCTATCAGTGAATAAAAAAAATTTTATAGCTATAATCATACAGAATTCAGAATCCATTTTACTCCTATTTTAAATTTCTTAATTTTATTTTATTTTTAAACCTGAAACACTGTATTAGTTTTGCCAAACATCAAAATGAATTTCTATAAATATAACCATAAAAAAACTTGTTCACATAGAAGTGGTTGGGAGGTCTGAGGATCTAATGGATAATATGGTGATCACAGTTGGTATTACTGTATAACTGAAAAAAAAAGGTAAATATGCAAGGTGAGAGAGGTAGTGGATATGTTGATCCACTCAAATGATGGGAAATCTTTCACAATAAATAATACATCAAATCATTGTCAAATTGTACATTGCTTTATATCAACCTAGAGGGGTGGGATGGAGAGGGAGATGGGAGGGAGGTTCAAGAGGGAGGAGATAAGTGTATACCTATGGCTGATTTTTGGGCTCCAAAATCACTGCAGATGGTGACTGCAGCCATGAAATTAAAAGACGCTTATTCCTTGGAAGGAAAGTTATGACCAACCTAGATAGCATATTGAAAAGCAGAGATATTACTTTGTCAACAAAGGCCCGTCTAGTCAAGGCTATGGTTTTTCCAGTGGTCATGTATGGATGTGAGAGTTGGACTGTGAAGAAATCTGAGTGCCAAAGAACTGATGCTTTTGAACTGTGGTGTTGGAGAAGACTCTTAAGAGTCTCACTGGGACGACCCAGAGGGATGGAATGGGGAGGGAGGAGGGAGGAGGGTTCAGGATGGGGAACACATGTATACCTGTGGCGGATTCATTTTGATATTTGGCAAAACTAATACAGTTATGTAAAGTTTAAAAATAAAATAAAATTAAAAATAAATAAATAAAAAGTGAAAAAAAAAAAAAAAAAGAGTCTCTTGTACTGCAAGGAGATCCAACCAGTCCATTCTGAAGATCAGTCCTGGGTGTTCACTGGAAGGACTGATGCTAAAGTTAAACTCCAATACTTTGGCCACCTCATGTGAAGAGTTGACTCATTGGAAAAGACCCTGATGCTGGGAGGGATTGGGGGCAGGAGGAGAAGGGGACGACAGAGGATGAGATGGCTGGATGGCATCACCGACTCGATGGACATGAGTTTGAGTGAACTCCAGGAGTTGGTGATGGACAGGGAGGCCTGGCATGCTGCGATTCATGGGGTCACAAAGAGTCGGACACCACTGAGCAACTGAACTGAACTGAATTGAATGGCTGATACATGTTGAGATTTGACAGAAAACAACAAAATTCTGTAAAGCAGTTATCCTTCAATTAAAAATAAATTAATTTTTAAAAACACAGAAAAAATAGTTGAGAATAGAGAATTTTGTGAAAGCAACATCAAGTCTTTGAACTCTGGGTTAGATTACAAAAACATAGATGAAGGCCTACCTCAGGAAACAAGAAAAATCTCAAATAAGCAATCTAAATTTACATTTAAAGGAACTAGAAATATACAAGCAAAGCTCAAAGTTAGCAGAAAGAATAAAAGAATAAAAATAACAGGGTGAGTATATCTTATGGAAATTAAAATAATACACAGCACTATATATAAAATAAACAAGGATTTACTATACAGCACAAGAAAATATATTTAATATCTTTTAATAATCTGTACTGGAAAAAAATCTGTGTACATATATATATATAAATGAATTATAAATTTTTTTAAAAAATCAGTGAAACTAAACATTGGTTCTTTGACGTGATAAAACTGATAAACCTTTAGCAAGAGTCATTGAGAAAAAAATAGAGCCCAAATAAAGAAAATAATAAATAATAGTGGAGAAATTACAATTGATACCAGAGAAATACAAAAGACCATAAGAGAATACTATGAACAATTATGTTACAAAAAATTAGACAACTAGAAGAAACGGATAAATTCCTGAAAACTTGTAATCTTCCAAGACTGAATCAAGAGGAAATAGAAAGTTTTAATAAGCCAATTCATTTCAGTTCAGTTCAGTTCAGTCGCTCAGTCATGTCCGACTCTTTGCGACCCCATGAATCGCAGCACGCCAGGCCTCCCTGTCCATCACCAACTCCCACAATTCACTCAGACTCATGTCCATCGAGTCAGTGATGCCATCCAGCCATCTCATCCTCTGTTGCCCCCTTCTCCTCCTGCCCCCAATCCCTCCCAGCATCAGAGTCTTTTCCAATGAGTCAACTCTTCCCATGAGGTGGCCAAAGTATTGGAGTTTCAGCTTTAGCATCATTCCTTCCAAAGAAATCCCAGGGATGATCTCATTTAGGATGGACTGGTTGGATCTCCTTGCAGTCCAAGGGACTCTCAAGAGTCTTCTCCATCACCACAGTTCAAAAGCATCAATTCTTCAGCGCTCAGCCTTCTTCACAGTCCAACTCTCACATCCATACATGACCACAGGAAAAACCATAGCCTTGACTAGACGAAACTTTGTTGGCAAAGTAATGTCTCTGCTTTTGAATATGCTATCTAGGTTGGTCATAACTTTCCTTCCAAGGAGTAAGCGTCTTTTAATTTCATGGCTGCAGTCACCATCTGCAGTGATTTTGGAGCCCCCAAAAATAAAGTCTGACACAAATTACTAGAAATGAATTTGAATCAGCAAAGAAAACCCCCAACAAACATAAGTCCAGGTCCAGATGGCTATACAGGGAAATTCTCCCAAACATTTAAAGAAGAACTCATACATATCCCTCTCAAAATTATTCCCCAAAAGTGAAAAGGCAGGAATGCCCCAAACTAGAGCAAATAATTTTAAAATCTGGATGAAGATGCAAAAGACCCTGAAGAGCCAAAGTAATCCTAAGAAAGAAGAAAAAACTTTAAGTATTATGTTCCCAGACTTGCATTGTTCTACAAAACTTTAGAAATCAGAATAGTAAGGTACTGGCAGATTAATGGAACAGAGTACAGTGCCCACAAGTAAACCCATACTCATACATTCAGTTAATCTACAACAATGGAAGAAAAAATATACAATGGGAAAAAGACAGCCTTTTCAATAAATGATGTTGTGAAACTGGACAGCCACATGCAAAAGAATGGAACTGGACCACTTTCTTACACCATGTACAAAAATAAATTCAAAATGGATTATAGACTTAACTGTAAGATGTGAAACCATAAAACTCCTAGAAGAAAACATAGGCAGTAATCTCTTTGACATCAGTCTTAGAAATATTTTTTTGATATGTCTTCTCAGAAGGGAAATAAAAACAAACAAATAGGATGACATCATCCTAAAAATCTTCTGTATAGAGAAGGAAATCAACAACAAAACAATAAAGTATTCTATTGAATGGGAGAATATATCTGCAAGTAATATATTTGATAAGGCGTTGACATCCAAAATATATAAAAACTCACATAATATCAAAAATAAGAACAACTCAATTTAAAAAGAAGCAGAGGACCTAAAGAGACATTTTTCCAAACAAGACATACAAATGGCCAAAAGGCAAATGAAAATATGTACAAATTCACTAATCATCAGGAAAAAGCAAATCAAAAGCAAAATGAGATACCATCTCACATCTGTCAGACTGCTGCTGCTGCTGCTGCTAAGTCGCTTCAGTCATGTCCGACTCTGTGCGACCCCATAGAGGGCAGCCCACCAGGCTCCCCAGTTCCTGGGATTCTCCAGGCAAGAACACTGGAGTAGGCTGCCATTTCCTTCTCCAATGCATGAAAGTGAAAAGTGAAAGTGAAGTCACTCAGTCGTGCCCGACTCTTAGTGACCCCATGGACTGCAGCCTACCAGGATCCTCCGTCCGTGGGATTTTCCAGGCAAGAGTACTGGAGTGGGGTGCCATTGCCGTTTCCATCTGTCAGACTAGCTACTAACAAAAAAAGCAAGGAACAGTAAGTGTTAGTGAGGATGTGATGAAAAAGGAACCTTCCTACACTGTTGATAAGAATGTAAATTGGTACTGCCTCTCCTGAAAACAGTATGAAAGTTTTTCAAAAAACTGAAAATACAGCTATACCATATGATCCAACAATTCCACTTCTGGGTATTTATGCAAAGAATTAAAAACACTAGTTCAAAAAGATATGTGTACCCCTATATTCATTGCAGTACTATTTACAATAGCCAAGATATACAAGCAACTTAACTGTGTATAGACAGATGAGTGAACAAAGAGGACATGTCAAATGTACACACACATACACACAGAGAGAAATAATACTCAGCTATAAAAAAGAATGAAATCTTGCCATTTGTGGCAACATAGGTGAATCTGGAGGGTATTATGCTAAATGAAATAGATCAGACAGAGAAAAACAAATACTGTATGAATTCACTATATATGGAAAACAAAATGAATGAATAAATCAAAACAGAAACAACTCATAGATACAACACAGAGCAAACTGGTAGTTGCCAGAGGGGAGGGGTATGGGGAAGGAAACTAAATAGGTAAAGGGGATTAGGAGATACAATCTCCAGCTATAAAATAAAGTCATGAGGATGTAATGTACAGCATAGGGAATACAGTCAATAATACTTAACAGCTTTGTATGGTGACAGATGGTAACTAGATCTTTGTGATGATTATTTCATAATGTGTAAAAATATTAAATCACTATGCTGGACACTTGAAACTAATATAATATTGTATGTTAATATTAGTCAATTAAAAATAGTATAGATCAGTTGATTTGCATAACATCTCTATTTATTCATTCATTAAAAGTTTTTTTTCTGGAAAGCAAAGAATTGGAAACTTCCACATCTTAGAAAAGGACTTACATGCTGCCTGTCATGAAAGCCATTTACTTTCTCAAGAACAAACTCTATAAATATAACAGTCTTTTGTCCCTCAGTTGGATTTTATACCCTGGACCATATACTAATTCAGGATGTGTGATAATTATGCCTTTGTAAGGTATGAAGAAGGAGATTGTGAATGGAAAGAAGGTAGGAAGAGAAAGTTTGTGCTCTATCACAGAAGAACTCAGGCATTTTCCATAAATTTTAGGAAAGAGTACACTTAGCAGTCAAGAGTCAGGATACTGATTACCTTAAGACTCTCAGTGACAGCAAAGCCTTGGAAAACCTCTGAAGGCATCCAGGGATGCAGGTCCTTCTATAGGAAGATCACTTTTATAGACATAGTGGTGCTTACAGAAGCTCACACAGGTCAAAGATAGGTATTACCAGGATAAACTATAAGATTCATAACTTGGGGAAATTAGATTCCATTTATAATGGTACACTTTGAATGTATATATTCACATAATATATATGTGTGTATATATATATATACACACACATATATACTATATTGGAATCTAAATTCCCCAAATTATGAATCTTATAATTTAGTTTGTCCTGGTAATACCTATCGTTTAACTGTGTGAGCTTCTGTAAGTACCACCATGTCTATAAAAGTGATCTTCCTATAAAAGGACCTGCATCCCTGGATGCCTTCAGAGGTTTTCCAAGGTTTTGCTTATTTAACTTATACACAGACTACATCATGAGAAATGTTGGGCTGAAAGAAGCAGAAGCTGGAATCAAGACTGCCGGGAGAAATATCAATCACATGATATGCAGATGACACCACCCTTATGGCAGAAAGTGAACAGGAACTAAAAAGCCTCTTGATGAAAGTGAAAGTGGAGAGTGAAAAAGTTGGCTTAAAGCTCAACATTCAGAAAATGAAGATCATGGCATCTGATCCCATTACTTCATGGCAAATAGATGGGGAAACAGTGAAAAGAGTGTAAGGCTTTATTTTGGGGGGCTCCAAAATCACTGCAGATGGTGACTGCAGCCATGAAATTAAAAGACGCTTACTCCTTGGAAGAAAAGTTATGACCAACCTAGATAGCATATTCAAAAACAGAGGCATTACTTTGCCAACAAAGGTCCGTCTAGTCGAGGCTATGGTTTTTCCTGTGGTCATGTATGGATGTGAGAGTAGGACTGTGAAGAAGGCTGAGCACCGAAGAATTGATGCTTTTGAACTGTGGTGTTGGAGAAGACTCTTGAGAGTCCCTTGGACTGCAAGGAGATCCAACCAGTCCATTCTGAAGGAGATCAGCCCTGGGATTTCTTTGGAAGGACTGATGCTAAAGCTGAAACTCCAATACTTTGGCCACCTCATGCAAAGAGTTGACTCATTGGAAAAGGCCCCGATGCTGGGAGGGATTGGGGGCAGGAGGAGAAGGGGACGACAAAGGATGAGATGGCTGGATGGCATCACTGACTCAATGGACATGAGTTTGAGTAAACTCCGGCAGTTGGTGTTGGACAGGAAGGCCTGGCGTGCTGCGGTTCATTGGGTCACAAAGAGTCAGACACGACTGAGCAACTGAACTGAACTGAACTGAACACACCTAATATAGGGGCTTACCTTGTGGCTCAGCTGGTAAAGAATCCACCTGCAATTCAGGATACCTAGGCTTGATCCCTGGGTTGGTAAGATCCCCTGGAGAAGGGAAAGGCTACCCACTCTAATATTCTGGCCTGGAGAATTCCATGGACTGTATAGTCCATAGGGTCATAAAGAGTCAGACACGACTGAGCAACTTTCACTTTCTGTACCTTATATGATTCTGTTTCTGTCAAAAGGAGATTTAATATTTACCAACCTTCTTTAAAGAATTTGTATACTCATGTATTTTTTAGAGGAAATCATGCATTGCAAAAAAAACACTGATTTCCACCTCCAGTTTTCAGAATGTATTAGGTATTTTCAAAAGCACCAAAGTCTAACACATTCTAATATTAGTGAGATGAATTCTTCTGATTCTAATATCATTCCTAGAGATGAGAAGATAATCAACACACTAATCAAGAACATGTATTTGGCGTACTTAAAGGAAGCCTGGTGAATAGAACAAACAATCCTAACATTTGTATCAAAACATAAAGATCCTGAATAGCCAAAGCAGTCCTCAGAAAGACAAAAGCCAGAGGCATCATGCTCCCTGATTTCAAACTTTATCACAAAACAATAATTATCAAAACAATATGTTATTGGCATAAAACATAAATAAAATCAATGGAAAAGACTAGAGAACTCAGAAGTAAACCCATGAATATATCACCAAGTGTTTAATTTACAAGAAAGGAATCAAGAATATACAACAGGGAAAGGGCAGTCCCTTCAATAAATGGTGCTGGGGAAACCGGACAACTACACACAGAAGAATGAAATTGGACTCCTATTAATATCTTATACCAAACACAAAAATTGACTCAACATGGACTAAAGACTTGAAGGTAAGACCTGAAACCACAAATTCCTGGAAGAAAACATAGGTGGGTAAGCATTTGACTTAGGTCTTGATAATAATGATTGTTTGCATCTGGTACCACAAGAAAAGCAAAAATTAAGAAGAGGGGCTACATCAAGCTAAACATCTTCTGAACAAGAGAGGAAACCATCAACAGAATGAAAAGGCAATCTATCGAATGGAAGGAAATATTTGCAAATCATATATTCTTACCCTTGTTCACTGTTGGTGGAAATATAAATTGGTGCAGCTACTATGGAAAATATTATGAAGGTTCCTCAAATAGAACTACCATGTGATCCAGTAACTTCACTTCTAAGTATTTATCTAAGGGGACTAGAAACACTATAAAAAGATAAATGCACCCCATGGTCACTGAAGCATTTTTTACAACAATCAGGACATTGAAGCTATCTAAGTGTGTATCAGTAGATAAGTGGATAAAAGAAATCACATTTCTTCTATACATATGCATGTGCATATGCACACACACACACATGGAATATTATTCAACCATAAAGAAGAATGAAATCATGTGCCTTGTGACACCATGGATAGACCTTGAAGACATTATGCTAAATGAATAAGACAGAGAAAGGCAAGTACTGTATGATCTCACTTATTTGTAAGGTCTGAAAACAAACAAAATACAAACTCCTACATACAGAGAACAGACTGGTGGTTGCTAGAGTTAAAGGAGTAGAGGGTGGGCGAAACTGATAAAGGTGGTCAAAAGGTAGACTTCCAGTTATAAAATAAACAATTTATGCAGAATTAATGCATTGATACAATATGATAACTAGGATTCCCAGGTGGGTCAGTGGTAAAGAAACTGTCTGCCAAGAAGAAGACGTGGGTTTGAGGCCTGGGTTGGGAATGGCAACCTGGAGAAGGAAATGGCAACCCATTCCAGTAATCTTGCCCCAAAATTCCATGGACAGAGGAGCCAGGTGGGCTACAGTTCACAGAGTAGCAAAGAGTCAGACACAACTGAGTGACTAAGCACCAGTATTCCACCTAGCATATCCTGAAGGTTCATCCACAGTGTTGCATGTGTCAGAATTTCCTTCTTTTTCAGGCTGAATAATACTGCATTGTATGTATATACACATTTTGCTTATTTATTCATCCATCAAGGGATATCTGAGTTACTTCCACACATCCATGAACAATGCTGCTGTGAACATAGGAGTACAACCATCTCCTCAGCACTCTGCTTTCAATTCTTCTGGGTAGAGACCCAGAAGGGGAATTGCTGAATCATACAGTGATTATATCTTTAATTTCTTGAGGAATGACCATGTTGTTTTCTATAGCAGCTGCACCATTTTACATCTGCACTAACAGCATACAATTATTCCAATTTCCCCACATCCTCACCAATTTGAGTTTGGGTTTGTTTTTTTTTTGTTTGTTTGTTTGTTTTTAGTAGCCCATCACCCTAATGAATGCAAAGTGGCCAAGTAGCTGGAATCTTATCTGACTGCCTGTAGTATCTTACTGATCCTCTTCTAAACAGTAAGTTAAAACTATAATGTTTGCTCACTTTGTAGGAGAACAATATTTTTACTTTTTTCAAATTATTTCTCTTGGCTAAGCCGGGTCTCAGTTGCCACATGTAAGATCTTTAGTTCTGACATGTGGGATCTTTTAGCTGTGGAAAGTGGGATCTAGTTTCCTGACCAGGGAATCAAACCCAAGCCTCCTGCATTGTAAGTGTGGAATCTTAGCCACTGGGCCACAAGGAAAGTCCCTGTTTTTACTTTTTATTTTTGAAAATTATCTTTTAACAAGCTGTTAAATTGATGCCTTCAAACTGTGGTGCTCGAGAAAATTCTTGAGAGCCCCTTGGATAGCAAGGAGATTCAACCAGTCAGTCCTAAAGGAAATCAACCTTGAATATTCATTGGAAGGACTAATCCTGATGTTGAAGCTCCAATACTTTGGCCACCTGATGCAAAGAGCTGACTCATTGGAAAAGACCCTGATGCTGGGAAACACTGAAGGCAGGAGGAGAAGGAGATGAAAGGATGAGATGGTTGGATGGCATCATCGATCCAATGGACATGAGTTTGAGCAAGCTTCAGGAGATGGTGAAAGACAGGGAAGCCTG
Source organism: Bubalus kerabau (assembly GCF_029407905.1). Taxonomy (NCBI): domain Eukaryota; kingdom Metazoa; phylum Chordata; class Mammalia; order Artiodactyla; family Bovidae; genus Bubalus; species Bubalus kerabau. The sequence continues at coordinate 31,954,768 of NC_073624.1, read as the reverse complement.
GAGTGCTGCAGTCCAAGGGGTGCAAAGAGTTGGATACGACTAAGCAACTGAACAAACAATAATACAAGACAAGCAGTCTACAATGTTTTCTAAAAGTGAGATATATTTCAGCATGTTTATTTGCTAATAGATACGATGCAATAAAGAGGGAAGTGTCTGATGCCAGAAAAGAGTGTAACAGCAACAGCAAAGTACAGAAACAGAACTAAATTCAGAGAACCTTAGAATCACATATGATTTATTCATTGCAATTGGAAGAGAAGCAGAATATTCACATAAAATGCAGATAGATCCTTTCACTTGGTTGTAGGAGCATGTGGAAGATATCTTTCAAATTTGTCTTTTCATTTTATTAATCTCTACTTCTTAGCTCAAAACTCAATGTATGGTGGCTACTTAATATATGTTTCTAGTGTGAATATAACAAAAATAATCTCACTCTACAAGGAAGAGCACAGAAGGAAAGACCCATGTCTAATATCTAAACACTTTGGATATTCAACTAGTTCAACTCACAGGCTTTGTTAGCAGATTCTTAAAATGCTTTAAAATTACTCATGTAAGTAGTTTTATATTAACTTATTCAGCCAGTTTTATTGAGATATAATTGGCATACTGCATTCTGTAACTGTGTACAACATAATGATTTGACTTACATACATAATGAAATGATTACTACAATAAGTTTAGTGAACACTCAATATCTCATATAGACAGAAAGTTAGAGAAATAGAAAACATTTTTTTCATTGTAATAAAAACTCTTAGGATTCACTCTCCTAGCAACTTTCATATATAACATACAGTAGGGTTAATTATTGTTCTCATATTGTACATCACATCCCCAGAATACTTGTTTATCTTATAATTAGAAGTTTGTACCTTTTGACTGCCTTTATCTAGTATACTCACACCTACTCCTGATCTCTTTTTCTCATGGAAAATTCTTAAAGACATAGGAATACCAGAATAACTTACCTGTCCCTGAGAAATCTGTATGCAGGTCAAGAAGTAACAGAACCAGACATGGAACAATGGACTGGTTCAAAACTGGGAAAGGAGTATGCCAAGGCTATATATTGTCACCCTGTTTGTTTAACTTATATGCAGAGTACCTCATGCAAAATGCTGGGCTGGATGAATCACAAGCTGGAATCAGGATTTCTGGGAGAAATATCAACAACATCAGACATGTAGATGATACCATTTTAATGGCAGAAAGTGAAGATGAAGGTGAAGGAGGAGAGTGAAAGAGCTGGCTTAAAACTTAACATTCAAAAAACTAAGATCATGGCATCTGGTCCCATTACTTCATGGCAAATAGATGGGGAAAAGTAGAAGCAGTTACAGATTTTATTTTCTTGGGCTCCAAAATCAATGCAGATGGTGACTGCAGCCACGAAATTAAAAGACATTTGCTACTTGGAAGAAAGGTGAGACAAACCTAGACAGTATATTAAAAAGTAGAGACATCACTTTCCTGACATAGGTCCATATAGTCAAAGCTATGGTTTTTCCAGTAACCATGTACAGATGTGAAACTTGGACCATAAAGAAGGCTGAGCACCGAACAACTGATGCTTTTGAACTGCAGTGGTGGTGAAGACTCTTGAGAGTCCCTTGGACAGAAAAGAGATCAAACCAGTCAATCTTAAAGAAAATCAACCCTGAATATTCATTAGAAGGACTGATGCTGAAGCTCCAAATACTTTGGCCACCTGATGGAAAGAGCCAACTCCTTAAAAAGACCCTGATGCTGGGAAAGTTTGACGGCAGGAGGAGAAGGGGACGACAGAGGATGAGATGGCTGGATGGCATCACCAACTCAATGGGCATGGGTCTGGGTAAACTCTGGGAGTTGGTGATGGACAGGGAGGCCTGGCATGCTTCTTTCATGGGGTTGCAAAGAGTCGGACATGACTGAGTGACTGAACTGAACTGAAGTGAGATAGCGTATTAAAATGCAGAGACATTACTTTGCCACCAAAGGTCCATCTAGTCAAGGCTATGGTTTTTCCAGTAATCATGTATGGATGTGAGAGTTGGACTATAAAGAAAGCTGAGCACAGAAAAATTTATGCTTTTGAACTGTGGTGTTGGAGAAGACTCTTGAGAGTCCCTTGGACTGCAAGGAGATCCAACCAGTCCATCCTAAAGGAAATCAGTCCTGAATGTTCATTGGAAGGACTGATGTTGAAGCTGAAACTCCAATACTTTGACCACCTGATGCAAAGAGCTGACTCATTTGAAAAGACCCTGATGCTGGGAAAGATTGAGAGCAGGAGGAGAAGGGGATGGCAGAGGATGAGATGGTTGGATGGCATCACCGACTCAGTGGACATTAGTTTGGGTGGACCCCGGGAGTTGGTGATGGACAGGGAGGCCTGGCGTGCTGCAGGCATGGGGTCGCAAAGAGTCGGACATGACTGAGAGACTTAAATGAACTGAACTGAACTGAACATGGAAAATCATTTTAAAATCACACTCTTTACCATATCTTTTAGTAATCAAAGGTAAAGGAGCTTTGCAGCAATGTCGATCTATCTGCAATGTGACAACTCTTTGATAGAAAACAGACAAACTAATGAGAGGAAGCTAAATAGGGATATTGTTTACTGGGCTCTGATGACTTACTGCTGGCAAGCAGGTGAACCCTATCTAAGCGATAGGGAATAAAGAAAACATTATGCTTGCCCTCAGATAAGCAGAATATGATTTAAAACAAAACAAAATAGCTGACTGTTATTTAGAACTCATCAGGCCTCAGAAGCAGAGTCCAGGATGTATCCTGAGACTATAAATGCATAAAGAGCATGCCTGGTAAGAGCACTAATTGATATTGAGTGGCAGTCTCACTGTGGGGGAGAAGATAGCTGTGTGCTTATTAGCATAAACAACACATTCCAGGGCTCCAAACTATGCAACTTCCCACACTGACCCAGCTGACCCCAATGCTGAGTGAGCTAGTCAGCATCTGAGAATACAGTGAAAAGTTACATAGATGCCAAAGGTAGAAAAAGTTCAGCTGTCTCTCCATTTAGTTCAGTTCAACAAACCTTAACACCTTACATTCAAAAAAACCACTGTAACAGAAAAAAGAACAGTAAAATGGGTACTCTGCTGCCTTCCTATTTATTGATATCATTGTTAACTTTTTTTTTCTTAGACTAGAATTTAAACTAAGAAAAAGGACTTACTTGTTATTACTTAATTCTAGATCATGGAAATAACAATATATGAATTCACTAAACATTTCAATTATGTCTTACTAATAGATTGTTGTTCAGTTGCTAAGTCATGTCCGACTCTTTTGCAACCCCATAAACTGTAGCCTGCCAGGCTCCTCTGTCCATGAGATTTCCCAGGCAAGAATACTGCAGTGGATTGCCATTTCCTTCTCCAGAGGATCTTCCCAACCCAGGGACGAAACCCAAGTCTCCTGCAGCTCCTGTACTGGCAGATGGATTTTTTTACCACTGAGCCAACTGGGAAGCCCCTTACTAACGGATACACATTGGTATATAGAAAATAAACAACCTACTGTATAGCACAGGAAACTATATTCAATATCTTGTAATAATGTATAATGGAAACAATCCAAAAAAGGGTGTGTGTGTGTGTGTATATATATCTGAATCACTTTGCTGTACACCTGAAACACCTGTCCACCTATAAATCTAGCCTTCTGGCAATTGTGACCTAAATTATGAGCAATGACACCTCCTACCACAGTACACTCAGGATCATTTTTTGAACAACTGCTGCTGCTGCTGCTACTGCTACTAAGTTGCTTCAGTCATGTCCGACTCTGTGCGACCCCACAGATGGTAGCCCACCAGGTTCCCCCATCCCTGGGATTCTCCAGGCAAGAACACTAGAGTGGGTTGCCATTTCCTCCTCCAATGAGTGAAAGTGAAGTCGCTCAGTCGTGCCCGACTCTTAGCGACCCCATGGACTGCAGCCCACCAGGCTCCTCCATCCATGGGATTTTCCAGGCAAGAGTACTGGAGTGGGTTGCCATTGCCTTCTCCGATTTTTTGAACTAGGACGGCTAAATCTGAGTCTCAATCTGTCCCTCCTCCTCTCCATTTCCATCAGCTTGCCTTTTCTTTCTTCCGTGCTTACAGGTATACGTATGGTTCCCCAGAGATTTATGGATTCTCCCTGCTTTCCAATAATCTTGCATTATTAAACCTTTATGTCTACCATCTCTTGTGTTTCTCTTTCTTCTAAACTTGTTAGTTCCTCTTCTGTGGTCTCTCTCTCTCTCCCCCCCATCCTATCTGCTCTCCTTGATATTGCAAAATCATTCACTTGACACCTTCAACACATATTTATGAAACATACTTGGCTGGCTTTGTGAGTTGTGCTACACTGTAGATTTTCTCCTGCTTTCCCACATTTATTCTTCCGGAGTGCTTTTGCATACCCCATCTTACTGCAGTTATGCTTGTTTCTCTGCTCCTCTACTCCAAGAAATCCTATGGTTTAGTCTGGAAAAAACTGAGTTCATGAGCAGATACCTGCAGAAAGATCATGTCCCCAGAACACTCAACAAGCCTGAAGTCAGCCTGTCTGTCTCTTCTTGCCCTCTCTGCTCCTCTGTTTTTCTTTCTGGCCCTGAGGTTCTCAGTTTTCCAGAGAGTTACAATGTCATTTGAAAAATCTCCCCCACAATTTCATAGGTCACCTTCTCATCCATTTTTTTCTCCCAACACATACTCTGCAAAATATCATTTTCATAGCTAGAATTAGTTGCAGGACTTTTCAGAAAAGTTTTGGGGCTTTAACATGTCTTATGAAAAAATCTTGTGATGACTTACATCATAAGGGTGATGTATGAAAGTGTCATACTGATTTTAATTTTGATCCCTTATGTTTCCTCCCTACTCTGTCACTGTCACACTAATGACTGTTAAAATACCCCCAAAGACAGGCAAATAAGAAAACAAAGACAAGAGCCAGAGGGCTGTAAGTTCCCAAATGAGCAAATATTGCCCATATTTGAGAAAAGTTATATTGGCTTAGCTTATAAATGTTTGAGCATTATGACAATCTCCAGAGGGAAGAAAAAGATAACCTTTGACCATAAGAATGAGATACTTTGTTCGTGATGTCACCAGGCACTTATTGCAATGTTTAAAGATTAACACCTTCCTCTCCAGGTTAATTTTATTTAGGAACAACCACAAATGTATTGATCTGTGAATGAAACATGTTTCAAGCATTATATGTTGTGATATCAAGTATAAAATCTGTTTAGATTCACTTGTTTAAGTAAAGCATTTTCAAAATAATTTTTAAAGAAGTTAGAAAAAAATTCTGTTCATGTTCAAAAGCTGTCCTTGCTAACAAAGGGATGATGTATATGTACTTGGGATGGAAAATCTACCTAGAATGGAAAATTTGTAATAACTCATAACATAGTTAATTGCCCATTACTAAGACCTTCGCCATCTCCACTCTATCCCAGTGAGCTTAATATTAATAACTAGGGGAAGTTCCCAGGTGGCTCTTTGGGTAAAGAATCCACCTGCAATGCAGGAGACACAGGAGATGTGGGTTCAATACCCAGGTTGGGAAGATCCCTTGGAGAAGGGCAGGGTAACCCACTCCAGTATTCTTGCCTGGAGAATCCCAGGGACAGAGGAACCTGGAGGGCTACAATCCATAGGGTCACAGAGTCAGACACAACTGAAGCAACTGAGCACGCATTAATATCTAGATGGCCTGGGTCAGGTGTCAATAGTCACCTTCCTCTTATTATGCATCTTTATCAACATCATCATCTCATCATCATTATCATCAAACATTGAAGTCTCCTGTGCTCTGGGTGCTTTTAAAAACAGATCTCATTTAATTCTCACAACAAACATTTCAAGTAGGTACTATTATCCCCTTTCCAAAGGAAACTGAGGTTTAACAAGATTAAGAAATTTGCCCAAGGTCCTATACCTAATAAGTAGTGAAGCCAGGATTTGAAATAGGCATTGCTGCTTGCAAATTTGATCTAACACTGTGATGCTTCCACAATAGATATAATGGCAAAATTTCTCAAGTGGTTCAGAGTCAGCAACTCCCAAGAAATTCTTGTAAATATGTAGGGTGACAAATTGTAACTTTCTTCAGGAATGTGAAATTATTGTGTACATTTATCTTGGTCAGAGAAGCATGAAAAATGTGCTGCCCTTAATTTGAAGTTCTGTTAATAAAATATTTTAAAATTTACAAAGAACTTTTCCATTTGAGCTTACGAGAACAGGCCAGGCACTGTTAATCTCATTTTACAAAATGGAAGCTGAGTCTTGGAGAGGCAGAGTCAAATGACTAGGACATCGTGATATAAAGTCTAGAGCCCGTCTTTTGAGTTCTAGTTATTTGCTCCTTCCAACACATTTTAAGGAAGCCCATGTTTACAAATGATGAGAGGAAGCTCCCTGGACTTTGTTCCATGATTGCTTAAATTTTTAAAAAAGGGGAGAAAGAAAGCATCGTAAATCAACTTGAAATACCCACTGAGAACTTCATTCATTAAGTGGTACTAACAAACACTGCAAGAAAATTGTTCCTGGAGTTACTCAGTTCTTCTGGGTCTCTCTGATGTTGTCTAACTATTTTATTTTCTCCTGTTAAATAAATAAATAAAACCATCCCCTGTTATGTGACACAATGTGACTTCAAAACATATGAAACAAAGAAAATGAGAAGTTTGTAAGTCATAAAAAGACCATAACCCATTTACAACCAAAAAGTGTCACAATTTTAACAGGACTATGCCTAAGCATTCTCAGAAGTCTCCTTGCACATGCCAATTTATTCATTACAAACTATCTTCCAGGATGATTTAGATATATTCCAAATATTTTTCTGTATATACCATAAATCAAATTTGCTAAATCTTAAATATGCATTGTTGAGTTTTTTAAATTCTAATTCATTTTTTAAATTGGCAGAGTAACATTAAGATAAGTTTTAATACACAGTTTAATTGAAAATTAGGAAATAATTAAACACTACACATAAGGCAAAGATAACTAATTATACAAAGAGGATCCACACCTAAAATTGTGGACTTTGTTTTGTTCTGTCTGATACTGACTTTAAACCTTCCAAGTCATCCTTGTGCTCAGTTGCTCAGTCATGTCTGACTCTTTGTGACTCCATGGACTAGAGCCTGCCAGGCTCCTCTGTCTATGGAATTTTCCAGGCAAGAGTACTAGCTGCTGCTGCTAAGTCACTGCAGTCGTGTCCGACTCTGTGTGACCCCATAGACAGCAGCCCACCAGGCTCCCCCATCCCTGGGATTCTCCAGGCAAGAACACTGGAGTGGGTTGCCATTTCCTTCTCCAATGCATGAAAGTGAAAAGTGAAAGTGAAGTCGCTCAAGTCGTGCCCGACCCTCAGCGACCCCATGGACTGCAGCCTACCAGGCTCCTCCATCCACGGGATTTTCCAGGCAGGAGTACTGGAGTGGGGTGCCATTGCCTTCTCCAAGTACTAGAGTGGGTTGCTATTTCCTACTTTAGGGGATCTTCCTGACCCAGGCATAGAACCCACATCTCTTGCATCTCCTACATTGGTAGGCAGATTCTTTACCACTAGCACCACCTGGGAAGCCCTAGATCATCCTCACGTTGTGTCTGACTCTTTGTGACCCTATAGACTGTAGTCTGCCAAGCTCCTCTGTCCATGAGATTCTCCAGGCAAAAATACTGGAGTGAGTTGCCATGCCCTCCTCCCAGGGATCTTCCTGACCTAGGGATTAAACCCACATCTCTTGCATTGGCAGGCAGATTCTTCACCACCAGCACCACCTAGGAAGCCCAAGTCACCCTTAGGCCAAGCCAATAAATGTAGAAAATAAATAGATTTTATTTATATATTTAGTCATAGATTTCATACTAGACTACAGGCTACAACCAAGATGTACAAGTAACAATGAAACAGAATCAAAAGCATAAACTTAATAAAAAGTTAATGATCAGCATAAAAATAATAACAGTAACTTTTCAGGAGGAAAAATAGATTAACTTGCTCTTGATACAGTCCATTAGAACGCTATGAAGTCTCTCAGTCATGTCCAATTCTTTGCAACCCCATGGACTGTAGCCTGCCAAACTCATCTATCCATGGGATTTTCCAGGCAAGAATACTGGAGTGGGTTGGGAAGTTATAAAAAATACGAAATTAAAAATGACAATAGCTGTTATACAATCTTCTTCTATTGGATGGTATTACAAACTACCATTAATGTATATGCCTAAAGTTGTGGTTACATAGTCAAGTGACATGGTGACCTAAATCAATTAGCCTAATGTCAATCTATACCTCTGTTGTAGAAGAAAAATTTCACAGGACCTCTGCTTTGACTAATCTTGCTGTTTAACTGCTCTATTCTAGTTCATGCTGAATGTAGAACATAAGCAACATTAAATATTTTTATCCTCAGTTCAGTTCAGTTCAGTCACTCAGTCGTGTCCAACTTTTTGTGACCCCATGAACTGCAGCACGCCAGGCTTCCCTGTCCATCACCAACTCCCGGAGTCCACCCAAACCCATTTCCATTGAGTCAGTGATGCCATCCAACCATCTCATCCTCTGTTGTCCCCTTCTCCTCCTGCCCTCAATCTTTCCCAGCATCAGAGTCTTTTCCAATGAGTCAACTCTTTGCATGAGGTGGCCAATGTATTGGAGTTTCAGCTTTAACATCAGTCCTTCCAATGAACACCCAGGACTGATCTCCTTTAGGATGGACTGGTTGGATCTCCTTGCAGTCCAAGGGACTCTCAAGAGTCTTCTCCAACACCACAGTTCAAAAGCATCAATTCTTCAGCACTCAGCTTTCTTTATAGTCCAACTCTCACATCCATACATGTCCACTGGAAAAACCATAGCCTTGACTAGACGGACCTTTGTTGGCAAAGTAATGTCTCTGCTTTTTAATATGCTATCTAGGTTGGTCATAACTTTCCTTCCAAGGAGCAAACATCTTTTAATTTCATTGCTGCAATCACCATTATCTTGCACACTATATCTGACTACAATCATTCAATTAAAGTAGGATTTAAAAAAATAACTGGGGGGATCTAAAACTACTATAGCAAAAGAACAGATGTCACTCTTACTTCAAAGTAGGATTTAAAAATTCTTTCTTCCCAGTCACCAGCCCCAAGCATCCTGTATCATGCATCGAACCTGAACTGGTGACCCAGAAGGATGGTACGGGAAGGGAGGTGGGAGAGGGTTCAGGATGGGGAACATGTGTATACCCGTGGCGGATTCATGTTGATGTATGGCAAAGCCAATACAATATTGTAAAGTAATTAACCTCCAATTAAAATAAATAAATTTATGTTAAAAAAAAATACAGCTTTAGGCTAGTGGAGCCAAAATGCTTGTGTGTGAGAATTAAAATTGAAATTAGAAAAAGAAAAAAATTTTTTCAAGTTTCAAAGTTCAGCAGTGGGAGAGGAATAAGAATTTTTAAAAAGAAAAGAAAACAAGTGTGAAAAAGCAAATTAATATTTTTAATACCATTCCTAATACTGAATGAAATTTTAAAAAGATACTAACTACAGGAGAACATATTAGTAGAACATAATTTCTTTATGAATAGAAAAAGATATCTAGCTGAATTCATTAGTTGTAAATTGTTTTATCCACATGAGTCAATTCAAATCATGGAAAATTATTTTAATGAATGTATTTTTAAAAATTTGTAGTTAATAAAATCAACTAAATACAAAAAAAAAAAAATCTTTCTTTAGTCAAATCAATGGGTAAAGAATTTAGGTCCAGATGTTTAAATATGGTCCTTCAAGGACCTTCCTGATGATCCAGTGGTTCAGGACCCACTGTGCAATGCAGAAGACACAGGTTTGATCCCTGATCAGTGAACGAAGATCCCACATGTTGTAGAGGAACTAAGCCCTCATGTGACAACTAGAGAGCCCATCTGCTGCAATGAAAGATCTTGTGTGCTGCAACTAAGACCCTTAAAAAACCAACACAATATTATAACGTAATTAACCTCCAATTAAAAGAAATAAATTTATATTTAAAATAAATAAATAAAACGTGAATCCATGGGGGGGGACTATAATGAAATAAAATTTTAAAAATTGTCCTTCATATTTTAAGCCAGAGATTCTATTTGATTAGTTAAGAAACCTTCTATCAGTAGACAATTCATGAATTAGAATTTATTCTCTTCTATGACATAATGTATAACAAAGATCTGGACTCAAACTACAGATGGCCCTTAGAAATTATATGACCTTTATGGTCTATTTAACACTTTTAAGGTTTAGTCTCTTCATCTCTAAAGCAGAAGTAATCATCACACTCACTATTTATGATTATTTAGGATTATCTAATTTAATGTACAAAAAGTGTTCATCAAAGTGCCTCACTCAAAGACAATGCTTAGCAATTGTTAGCTATTTTTAAATAGTAATACTAAACATGAATTTGATGAAGCTAGTGATGCCAAATTTAAATTATGTGAATGAGTCTTACAAAATTGTTAGTGCATTCAAATATATCTTTTTAAGTCAGTTCTCTTTTAACATTTTTAAGCAAAATTAGAGATGGAATTCTCCAGGCCAGAGTACTGAAGTGGGTAGCCTTTTCCTTCTCCAGAGGGTCTTCCCAACCCAGGGATCAAACTCAGGTCTTCCACATTGCAGGCAGATTCTTTACCAGCCACTAATATATTTATTCTTTAATAGGCTCCTCAATAACCAAAACTGACATTAAAACTTAAAATCTAAGACAGTAGAAGAAAGTAAATAGATCTAGAATGGGCTTCAGGTATTATTTTGTATAATCTCCATATTTTTCACTTAGGAGAAAATGGAAGCCTTAAGAGGTAAAGTGATCTCTAACAAAAAATAGGTCTGGATGGGACTTCCCTGGTGGTCCAGTGGTTAAGACCCTATGCTTCCAATAAAGAGGGCGTGTGTTCAATCCCTGGCTGGGGAACTAAGATCCTACATAGTGCATATTGCAGAAAACAAAGAACAAGGCTAGAATCTAGGCACCAGATCTCACTGAACACAGAGCCAAAGGCAAGGCCCTGAATGCCAGTTCAATCTACTTCTCAAAAGAGAAAACTTTTTCCTGATATTAGAAGCTCTTCATTTCATTATCACTTGTTCAATACATATTTAAAAAAATCCAAAATTAATATTATCATGTAAATTAAATAAATTACAATGTGACCAAATGAGAATATGAAACCAGTATGTTAGTCCCAGGAAAAATAAACCTCAATGATTTAATTACATAGAATATTTTATACTATTTTTCATCAACTTGTCTTTATCTCATTTTATTCTTTAATCCACCCTAAAAAACAGGAAGGTTATATCTAATTAATTTCATTTTAAAGAAGGGTAAATTGAGACCCAGTAAAGTACAGTTCTATAGCTAGTAAAATGAGACCAAAATCGGGTCTTTGGACTCAACAGTTTTCTTCACATTTTTTTGATTTATGATGGCTTTATGCTACAAAGCATCACTATGAACAAAGCTAGTGGAGGTGAAGGAATTCCAGTTGAACTATTTCAAATCCTGAAAGATGATGCTGTGAAAGTGCTGCACTCAATATGCCAGCAAATTTGGAAAACTCAGCAGTGGCCACAGGACTGGAAAAGGTCAGTTTTCATTCCAATCCCAAAGAAAGGCAATGCCAAAGAATGCTCAAACTACCTCACAATTGCACTCATCTCACATGCTAGTAAAGTAATGCTCAAAATTCTCCAAGCCAGGCTTCAGCAATATGTGAACTGTGAACTTCCTGATGTTCAAGCTGGTTTTAGAAAAGGCAGAGGAACCAGAGATCAAATTGCCAACAACTGCTGGATCATGGAAAAAGCAAGAGAGTTCCATAAAAACATCTACTTCTGCTTTATTGACTATGCCAAAGCCTTTGACTGTGTGGATCACAACAAACTGAAAAATTCTTCAAGAGATGGGAATACCAGACCACCTCTCCTGCCTCCTGAGAAATCTGTATGCAGGTCAAGAAGCAACAGTTAGAACAAGACATGGAACAACAGACTGGTTCCAATTTGGGAAAGGAGTATGTCAAAGTTGTATATTGTCACCCTCCTTATTTAACTTTTTTGCAGAGTACATCATGCGAAAGGCCAGGCTGGATGAAGCATAAGCTGGAATCAAGATTGCCCGAGAAATATCAATAACCTCAGATAGGTAGATGACACCACTCTAATGGCAGAAAGTGAAGAGGAACTAAAGAGCCTCTTGATTAAAGTGAAAGAGGAGAGTGAAAAAGCTGGCTTAAAACTCAACATTCAAAAACTAAGATCATGGCATCCAGTCCCATAATTTCATGGCAAATAGATGGGGAAACAGGGGAAACAGTGGGAACAGTGATAGACTTTATTTTGGGGAGCTCCAAAATCACTGCAGATGATGACTGCAGCCATGAAATCAAAAGACACTTGTTCCTTGAAAGAAAAGCTATGAGCAACCTAGACAGCATATTAAAAAGCAGAGACATTACTTTACCAACAAAGGTCCATCTAGTCAAAGCTATGGTTTTTCTAGTAGTCAAGTATGGATGTGAGAGTTGGACTATAAAGAAAGCTGAGTGCTGAAGAATTAATACTTTTGAACTGTGATGTTGGAGAAGACTCTTGAGAGTCCCTTGAACTGCAAGGAGATCAAACCAGTCAATCCTAAAGGAAATCACACCTGAATATTCATTGGAAGGACTGATGCCAAAGCTGAAGCATGAATACTTTGGCCACTTGATGCAAAGACCTGACTCACTGGCAAAGACCCTGATGCTGGGAAAGATTGAAGGCAGGAAGAGAAGGGGACAACAGAGGATAAGATGGTTGGATGGCATCACCTACTCAAAGGACATGAGTTTGAGCAAGCTCTTGGAGTTGGTAATGGACAGGAAAGTCTGGCATGCTGCAGTCCATGGGGTCACAAAGATTTGGACATGACTGAACTGAACTTTGCTACAAAATTGATACCCTCTGTCCAGCATTAATAAATATTAAATGTGGCTTTATGTATCTTTCTTTCTTTGTTGTTAGATGTCTAATGGTTTATGATATCTGTCTTCTTTATGAATAGTACCATATGTCATTAAAATATTCATCTTTATTTCATTTTAAAATAAAGATTGAAAATAAATATTAAATGTGTAAAAGCATAACCATCCAAGGGAATCAATATTTTGATGTATATGAAATTAATATTCATCTTAAGATATATGTGTTTGACCTCAGAGGAAAGGTTACTACAGTCATTGTCTGTTTTATATTAAGTTTAAAATATACATTGACCAAAAATCATTTCTATAATGCACCTTCCAAAATAAACTTAAGGTTATAATCAAAAAGGGAACAGAAAGATTGAAAATGCGTCATTATGCTGGGGGAGTGTAATTTCCTCAGTTCTGTCTCACCACAGCAAAGATTTGAAATGGCATACCAGTGTTACAACTCGGTTACAACTCAGTTTTATTCAGCAAGGAAAGGATAGTACACTGTCGAGGCATGAGGCCAGGCCACATATAAAAAGAGAGGGGGCTCATCTTGGCTCCTCTTTTTATATAAGCTGCGTCCTCCCCCTGAGCCTGCCCTATGTAAAGGGGGCTAGCCAGGAGGGCTGTTTGTTTCTCCTGAGGTTCTCATTCCCATCTTTGGATTTTCTTTTGTTCCATTTTCGTGGGCTTTTCCCTTTCTTTGTCTTTTAGCCACTGCCATTTGGGACTCCTTTTTCACTTTCTAACAATTAAATAAAACACCTAAATTCAGTCAGTAACTTAATGACTCAAAAAAAATAAAACTTTTCATATTTGAATGCCACTTGTAGACGAAATCTCATAGGAAAACCATTAAGAAACTGAGTCGAATTTTCAAAATGACCTTCACTTTTAAGTGTCCCTTTAAAGATATTCCTGAGTGTTGCTAACTAGAGTAAAACAAATTCAACTGGCTGTACTTTAACACAATGATAAATTCATGTAGCAGCATTATCAACTACCCACCCTGGTCAGATAATATCTTTCCCAAGGCATTAGGGCCATAAAGATTTGCTTAAGCCATGCTGTCAGGATTGTAAATCCTCTCTGAGAAAAGCAATTTACCCCTTTGCCACATGTGCTGCAAGGATTAGGAGCAAACAAGGGAGACCTTCAGGGTATGGTGTTTGCATCCATGTGGTGAGTCCCAGGCAATGGAACTTTGCCAGCTGTGCCTGGAATTTGTCAAAAAGGCAGACAACAAAAAATCAAAGAAGGGGAAGAGGTAACTGACCTTATAAGATCAATTAGATAAGTGTGAATTTGGTTTAAGTTCTCGGGGAGACCTAGCATAGGTAAAAGAAGACGGCATTTTTAAATTGGAAAGATCTAAGTCTGTATTCCAATTCCTCAATTTCTTGACCACCAGCATGACTTTGACCAATTAAGTCACATTTTCCCCCTAATAGGTAGGCGACCTTAGTAAAGTTGCTTAACTGTTTTAGGCCTCAATTTCCCCTTGTATGCAAAATGAATGATATAATGCCTCTTAGAATTGTGGTGGATTAAAGGAAGGGATATATTTAAAGCTCTTGGGAAACTCTACTCAATACTCTGTAATGGCCTATGTGAGGAAAAAATCTTAAAATGAGTGGACACCTCAATGGACAGGAGTTTGAACAAACTCTGGGAGACAGTGAAGGACAGGGAAGCCTGGTATGCTGCAGTCCAAGGGGTCACAAAGAGTCAGACATGACTTAGCAACTGAACAACAAGAACAAATATCTGTATGCATAACTGATTCACTTTGCTGTACACCTGAAACTAACACATGGTAAATCAACTTTACTTCAATAATTTTTTAATTAAAAAATAAAAATTAAAACCACAAGGAGTTAGACTGCTGCTGCTGCTGCTGCTGCTAAGTCACTTCAGTCGTGTCCAACTCTGTGCAACCCCATAGACAGGTGCCCACCAGGCTCCCCTGTCCCTGAGATTCTCCAGGCAAGAACACTGGAGTGGGTTGCCATTTCCATCTCCAATGCAGGAAAGTGAAAAGTGAATGTGAAGTCACTCAGTCGTGCCCGACTCGTAGCGACCCCATGGACCGCAGCCCACCAGGCTCCTCCGTCCATGGGATTTTCCAGGCAAGAGTACTGGAGTGGGGTGCCATTGCCTTCTCCAACGAGTTACACCACACTGAAAGAAAAAAAAGTACCTGGTATATGGCAGGCCCTACTTATTTATTATCTCTCTAAGCCTCGGTTTCCTCATGTGTGAAGTGGAGCTAATAGGCCATGCAGAGCTGTTTTGAGGATTATGTGAAAATTCAATATGTACTCAGTAAACGGTGTTGCTATTGCTGGTGCTACTTTGTGGTTGTTTCTCTCCACACAAGTTAGTTTCAGTGTAGAACTGTGGTATCATATACTCTGGTGCTAAATGAAAATAAAGCAAGCTGGATCTTCCTCTAGTAACATAAACAGGACTGCAGTTTATGACACAAGTCTGGAATTTAACCCTAATTCAACCTAGGGTTGCCCAAGCGGTAGAAGACACTATTCTCAAAGTAAGGAAATCACTGAAATTGAGTAACATTGAAAAGTTCCTTCACACAGGTGATAAAACAGAGCTATAAAATTCAACATCAGAAACACACTCAGATTATCCCATTCTAAGATCTCCAGGAATAATAAGGGCTTCCCAGGTGGTGCAGCAGTAAAGAATCCAACCGTCAATGTAGGAGACATAGGAGATGCAGGTTTGATCCCTCGGTCGGGAAAATCCCCTGAAGTAGGAAATGGCAACTCACTCCAGTAGTCTTGCCTGAAAAATTCCATGGACAGAGAAGCCTGTCATGCGTGACTGAGCATGCATGGACTTAGTTGCTCCACAGCACCTGGGATCTTCCTGGATCAGAGATTGAATCTGTGTCTCCTGAACTGGCAGGAGGATTCTTTACCTCTGAGACATAAGGGAAGCCTTCCCACTTTCATTTTTAAGGACACATGGTTATATTGAACCCATCCAATCCAACCCAATACAATGTCCCCATATCAAGGTCCTTTACTTAATCCCATCTGCAGTCTTTTTTGCCACTTAGGATAAGATACTCAAAGGTTTCAATGACTGGGTTTTAGTCATCATTGGGGGCCATTGTTCTGCTAACCATGGAGCAGGTTCAACTCTGCACACACAAGACCCAGCATCACTCTCCAAATCCTAATCCCTTCAGTCATGTCTGACTCTGTGAGACCCCATAAACGGCAGCCCACCAGGCTCTGCTGTCCCTGGGATTCTCCAGGCAAGAACACTGGAGTGGGTTGCCATTTCCTTTTCCAATGCGTGAAAGTGAAGTTGCTCAGTTGTGTCCGAATCTTTATGACCCCATGGACTGCAGCCTACCAGACTCCTCCATCCATGGGATTTTCCAGGCAAGAGTACTGGAGTGGGTTGCCATTGGCTTCTCCGAATCTCAGCCCTGCAGCATTATTAATTAACAAACTGTGGTTGCTGTAGACCTGAGTTTTCTGAATTGGTAACACTCGATTCACAATAGCCTTATAAAATATAGAGACGTCACCAAACAAAGCTACTCTGACAGTGGCCTAGAAATATACAAGTAATCAAAAACTTGTAAAATGAGCATACTAAATAATTTGCTTATAGGCAAAGGCAGAAATGGCTCAGTATTTAGAAACCACCAAAAAACTGAAACCTCAAAAGCATTAATATTTTTTTCTTATGAAATATAAATAAATAACTTACTGTGTTATTCTAAAAATTTTACTCTATTACTTTCATCTCACTTTTGACTTACTTTAGTACTGTAAATGCTTCATTTGAAAGTCTTGATTATTTTCTCTCAATTTTTAGCTAGGATAAAGCACCATAAGGATTCCCAGGTGGCTCAGTGGTAAAGAATCCACCTGCCAATGCAGGAAACGCAGGTTCAATCCCTGGGTCAGGAAGTCCCCCTGGAGAAGGAAATGACAACCCACTCCAGTATTCTTGCCTGAGAAATCCCATGAGCAAAGGAAAATGGTGGGCTACAGTCCATGGGGTCACTAAGAGTCACACACAACTTAGCGACTAAATAGCAACAACAAAAACAGCACACCTTCCTTCTGCAAGGCCCTGGGTGCTCTAAGGATTGCTTTCTTTTCACACCAAGTGGGTATTCCTGGCAACCTTGAGCATGCAAGGGCCTTCTCTGGACCTTATGTTACATTTTTCCAACTTGATCTTCCCCCATGTTTGTGAGTTCCAGGACACAGGGACTATTTAACATTTGACATAAAACACATATTAAGACATTTTTGCAAATGTCATCACTGAATTTTCAAAATAACCCCAAAAATTAAGTACTATTTTCTCTTTCTATGTCACAGAGAAGTGGAGTAGCTTTCCCAAAGCCACATAAGATATGAACTCAAACCCATCATGCACTAAAGCCACTGCCCTTTCCACCTGTCCTCTGCCCAGTTCATCACCGTTGGGGGCAGTATCGTGTGCTTGCATGGTAAGTCACTTCAGTCGTGTCCAACTCTTTGCGAACCCATGGACTGTAGCCCACCAGGCTCCTCTGTCCATGGGATTCTCCAGGAAAGAATACTGGAATGGGTTGCCATGACCTCCTCTAGAGGATCTTCCCAAGCCAAGGATTGAACCAGCGGCTTTTATGTCTCCTGCATTGGCAGGCAAGGGTTCTTTACCACTAGTGCCACCTGGGAAATGTTGATACCCAAACACAAGCTTAAATCAGGAAATAATTCCTATAGGTTCCAGAACATTTCATTTTCCTTGGGACTCTGAAGAGGACCAGAAAGGCACATACATCAAGAGACACCCTTTCTTTACACACACACGAAAAACCTGCTGACAAAAATAATCATTAAAACGTTGTTAGAAAATCAAGGATCCAGTTCCTAAAGTTGTATTAACTATCCTATTTCCAATCAAAGGAAAGACATGTTGCTTGCCATCAACATGTTCAGGGAAGCTAGGAAAAAGACAGCTGCTCCATGAACAGTATCCTTGCCAGAAGGGCCAATTAAATTAAGATGCTTTTTTTGTCCCCAAAATATTTGGTTTCAAACTTATTACACAAGTCATATTCAGAAAAATTTACTGCCAGGAGACCATTTATACTCATTAATCCTGGATATTTCTTTTGCAATATTTTTCTATAGAAGAAATTCCCATGGCTTCCCTACGTTATTGGACACTTTTATTTGTACATAAAAGGAGCAAATTCTTCCTCTTCATGCCTTCAGCCAAAGCAGCCAACACCAGCGCTAGGATCAGCAAGTACAGGTCCCAGAATCCTCTTGGTGCTGAATGCAGCATCAGATAAAAGCCTGAAGTCATCACTTTGAGGACAGGACATCATGGGCTCACCCTCCAGAGCACTCGCCAGCGGCTGAAAACTGCCATGTGGAGGTCAGTGAGAGATCCAGGGCCATGGGCCTCTTGGCCAAATCAGAGTTCACTCAAGGGAACATGCTGCTCCACAGGGCAAGCGTGGTTCTAGAAAAATAGTCTTCAGACACTTCCCCCTGCAGCTGATCCTCTTTTCTTTCAAGCACCAACATTCCTCCTCTAATTTCTGCCTTCCCAACTTAGATCCTGACAACAAACTGGTCAAATGCCATCATGGCAAAATGCCCTCTCATAAAGACAAAGAACAACAAAATAAAACCCAACAGTGTTTGTTTTAAAGGACTTCAGAGTAAATTATGTGAACAAATTATAACATTCCATTTACCTGTAAAAGACCTTGCTTAAATATGTTTTTATCAATAAGCATGTTAATAATCTAGCCTTTCTGAAAAATATTCCTTTTCAAAAAGTTATGAGGAGACATAAAGATTCATTTTTATTCAACTGACCCTGTTTTTCAAATTTAGTTAATCATCAGAACCATTTGGAAAGCTTATTAAAAGTCTGGATTCTTGAGCTGCCATCTAAATCTCATGCATCAGAATTACTCAAGGAAATGCCTAAGAATCTGAATTTTTACTAGATTGATGATTATTGGACAAATTTAGGCAACAATGAATTAGGCAAATCTTTTTTGTTTTTATTCTATGGATAGCTTTGCACCAAACCATGTAGCTAATATAAAGATGAGAAGACTGAGAACTCAGATTTTGGTGTGTTAGTCACTCAGTAATGTCCAACTCTTTGCGACCCCATGAACTGTAGCCTGCCAGGCTGCTCTGTCCATGGGATTCTCCCGCCTACAATGTACTGGAGTGGGTTGCCATTCCCTTCTCCAAGGGATCTTCCTGATCCAGGGACTGAACCCGGGTCTCCTGCATTGCAGGCAGATTCTTTACCTTCTGAGCCACCGAAGGATTTGAAATTTAGTACTGGTTTTTCCAATAGTCATGTATGGATGTGAGAGTTGGACCATAAAGAAAGCTAAGCACTGAAGAATTGATGCTTTTGAACTGTGGTGTTGGAGAAGACTCTTGAGAGTCCCTTGGACTGCAAGGAGATCCAACCAGTCCATCCTAAAGGAAATCAGTCCTGAATATTCATTGGAAGGACTGATGATGAAGCCAATACTTTGGCCACCTGATGTGAAGAACTGACTCATTGGAAAAGACCCTGATGCTGGGAAAAATTGAAGGCAGGAGAAGAAGGGGATGACAGAGGATGAGACGGTTGGATGGCATCACCAACTCAATGGACATGAGTTTGAGCAAGCTCCGGGAGTTGGTGGTGGACAGGAAAGTCTGGAGTGCTGCAGTCCACGGGGTCATGAAGAGTTGGACATGACTGAGCAACTGAACTTAACTGAACTGAGGAAAAATCAGACAAGAAAATAATAACAGGCAGACCTCCTTTTATTGCACTTTACAGATACTGCATTTTTTTAATTTGTTCAATTTGTGTCTCTGTGTCACATTATGATATTTCAAACCTTTTCATATTTGTTATGGTGACCTGTGATCTGTGACTTTTGATGTTACTGCTATGCCTCACTGAAGTCTCAAATGATGGTTAGCATTTTTTTATCAATAATTTTTTTTTTTTTAGGCCATCCTACATGGCATCCAGGATCTTAGTTTCTTGAACCAGGGAAGTCCCAATAATGTAGCTTTTAATTAAGGTAAATACATTGTTTTTTAGACATACATAATGCTATTGTGCACTTAATAGACTGCTGTATAGGGTAAACATAATCATCATAAGCAGCAGGAGACCAGAAAATTCATGTGACTCAATTGTGATATTTGTTTTATTGTGGTGGTCTGAAATTGAAACGATAATATCTCGAAGGTATGTTTTAAACAATAAGGCATAATAAGATAAGAAGTGTCATAAGAGTGTTCCACTAGAATAGAGCTAGGAGTTTAAAGGAAGAAAATATTGCAACAGATCATGAGGCAAGCAAAGAAGAAAAAGCTAAAGAACATATTTCATTTGAGATGGACTTTATGACAGTACAATCTCGATGAGAATCACAAAATGCAAAGCCACAGAGACATAAAACTCACTAAATAATGAGAAAGAGTGAGTAACAGTGATTGGCTATAGCACTGGGAGTAGCCAGCATGAAGACTAGAACTTTAAACCAGTGCCCACTGAGCAGGCATTGAGAGCTGGGCAGTCTGCGTGCATGCTCAGTCGCTCAGTAGTGTCCAACTCTTTGTGACTGCATGAACTGCAGCCTGCCAGGCTCCTCTGTCCATAGGATTATCCCAGCAAGAATACTGGAGTGGGTTGCCGTTTCCACCTCCGAGGATCTTCCCCGCCCAGGGACCGAACCTGTGTCTCCTGCAGCTCCTGCACTGGCAGGCAGATCCTTTACCCCTGAGCCACCTGGGAAGCCACTCGGCAGTATGGTGCATATTTAATTTTCTAAGAGATTGCATCAATGAGCCAAAACACAGAGTTACTTGGTGATAACATACTTTATACGGGGCTGCAGCCAGAGCCCTTAGAGAAAAAGCAGGAGGGGGAGGTTTGACATTTAGTGAAATTGATTATAAGGTCTGAACCTGAAAAATATGAGATGCCAGGTTTTAAAATCAACCTAAATGGCCCTCATTTAATTTTATCTATCTATTTCTTTTTATTATGTAATTTCTACACAGGTGATAGGACTGCATGCAATTTGTGAACGTTCAGAAAGCTCAAAATACCAAACTCTTCGGGGATTTGCTGTTTTTGACAATGTAAACTCAGTCTAAATTAAGATTCATAGAGGCAAGTTCTGCTCACCAATAGACACATCTAAATCCCCAGAAGTCAAACAAATAGACTTTGCTATCCTCCTGCCAATAGTAAACATGATCAAATGGTAAGACTGATCTTTTCTAGGCATATCTGCCTCCGAGAAAAATGACTGATGCCTCTGCAGGCTCTATTTATGTAAATATTAATCAACAGCTTTTGATAAAGAAAAATACAGCATATGCTTAAACAAACATACACATATGTTTTTTGAAAAATATTTTAAATACAAGCAGCTTTGCGGAAATTCTCAACGTTTATTCCAAACGTTAGCAATTATATTCTCAAAGGAAAGATTGGTCTCTATAAATGAAATAAATGCAGGGACTTTTTTTTCTTTATTTAAGTACTTGTGATTGTGCAACACAGATGTCAAGATATGTTTATACTAAGAGTTGGGAAAATAAGCACAGGGCTAGGGACACAGACTGAAAAGAAATCAAGAGCTAAGCAGGAAAGAGAGACTGGAAAAAACCTGTATATTATTTTCTCTTCTTTCTATTCCATTTCAGTGTGAGTGTATCAAAGCATTGCTTTCATGAGAGCTTACCGCTTGGACAACTCTACACTGAAAAGTAGGGAACAGGGAGGGAATAATAATGACTATTTGTTAAGCATCTAGTTTGTGCTAGAACATCTGCTAGACTCTTTCATCTGTTATCCTTCAAATGAGGCAACTCATATTACTCACAGAAAGATTGAAGAAATTATCCAAGGTTATAGAACTATAATAATAGTGCTCAATTCATTGGGCTATTGTGACAATAAATGGATTAAAATATGGAAAGCATTTAAAACAATGGCATGCAGTATGTAAATATAAGCCATCACTATTAGGCCATGAGAAGACCAGTATCTATCTCACTTTCTTTAAAATATAACTGAAATACATAAAAATACATTGGGACTTCCCTAGTGGTCCAGTGGTTGAGACTCCATGTTGCCAATGCAGGGGGTATGGGTCTGATCCCTGGTTGGGGGACTAAGATCCTACACGCCACTGAACAGCCAAAAAGATAAAGAGAAAGAAAAATATATATTATGTAAATTGTGTGTGTGTGTATGTGTGTATAGCTTAACGCTTCAGTCATGTCCAACTCTTTGCGACCCTATGGACTGTAGCCTGTCAGGCTCCTCTATCTGTGGGATTCTCCAGGCAAGAAAACTGGAGTGAGTTGCCATGCCCTCTGACCCAGGGATGGAACCTGTGTCTCTTAAGCCTCCTGCATTGGCAGGTGGGTTCTTTATCTCTAGTGCCACCTGTTTATTTCCATAAAATATAATTTAGAATGTTCTCCATTTTTGTATTCTTGTCACATTTTTAGTGTTATTGATTCATGGAAGCACCATTTCTCAGTTATTTTATATTTAGAATCACCATTATAATCTAAAATTCAGCTACAGGATATTAAATCTCAAATATAATGGAAGGAAGGCCTCCCTGTGATTTTTTAGCAGAGTGAATAAACAAATCA
The DNA here is from genome assembly GCF_029407905.1 of Bubalus kerabau. Taxonomy (NCBI): domain Eukaryota; kingdom Metazoa; phylum Chordata; class Mammalia; order Artiodactyla; family Bovidae; genus Bubalus; species Bubalus kerabau. The sequence continues at coordinate 31,932,041 of NC_073624.1, read as the reverse complement.
TATGGCACCATTTACAAGTTTCACATGCTTTATTTGTATAACTGTGCAGTGTGTACCCAATCACAGAGACACATTTGTAAGAGATACGTCCGTCTCTGCATGTTTAAATGTGCCACAGCCATGGCAAGGCCTCTTGGGCTCCTTTCCTGTGAGCGCAGAGAACAGATTTCTGAAAGCCTCAGCCAAATTTTCTTATTGAATTCCTTTGTTTCAAAAAAATATAGTTGTCTCTTTGAGTAAAGTTGTCTAACCTAGAGATTATCATACTAAGGAAGTAAGCCAGATGGAGAAAGAGAAATATATGATATCACTTACATGTGAAGTCTTAAAAATGGATAAAAATGAAGTTATCTACAACACAGAAGTAGACTCACAGACATAGAAAACGAAGTTATGCTCGCCAAAGGGGAAGAGGCCAGGAGAATAAATTAAAAATTTAGGATTAACAGATACACACTACTGTCTATAAAATAGATAACCAACAAGGACCTACTGTATAGCACAGAGAAATATATTCAATATCTTGTAACATCCTATAAGGGAAAATAATCTGAAAACAAATAGATAATATATATAGCTGAATCACTTGGTTGTATACCTGAAACTAATACAACATGGTAAATTAACTACACTTCAATAAAAAAAGAAGGAAAAAAGTTGTCTAGGATAACATGTAATAGGTTTATCACTTTTGTTTATAAATAAATATAAAGACATTCAAAAATGTTCTCAGTTTTAATTTCTAACATTTAATATATAATATTAGTAGATACAGACCACAAAAATCAAGGGACCTCTGGGGATTTTGAGTAACTTTTAAGACTGTAAAAGGGGCTACACTTCCCTGGTGGTCCCCAATGGTTAAGATTCTTTGTTCCCAATGCAAGGGGCATGGTTTCAATCCCTGGTTGAAGAACTAAGATCCCACAGGCTACGCAGCATGCCAAAAAGGAAAAACTATAAGAGGTGACTGAGACAAAAAGTTTGAGAACGGCTGTTGCAGGTGCTATTGTGTTAATTTTCACGGAAAAGCGGAGGCTTGACTCTACCCAGCCACAGCAGCACCACGGCTGATCAGACTATAGTATGAATGGGATGTGTGTGCACCCATTTTGCATGTTGCATGCATGCCTGATGTGGGCAAGTGGGGGTGAGTGTGAAGCAAAAGTGGACATAAACCACAGCATCCCAGTATAGAGTGCATTTTATTTCATGTCCTCACCTGACAGTTTTAAGAGGTAAGTACTCTTACTATCTGCATGTGGCATTTGAAGTAATTAACATATAAAGAGAGAGGGAACATTCAGTAATAAAGGTATAGACAATGGGGCAGAAATAACAGGCAGGAAGCCTATTTTTCATCTGAAAGAAAAATTAAAGAAAGGCAGAGTAGGTGAAATAGAGCAAGTCTCAGACGAAACAATCAAACAATAACCACCCCCCACCCTCTGTTTGATCTTGAGAAATTGTTTATCTCCATTTGAGGGCAGATCCTTCACTTGGGCTTCCCATGTGAAGCTAGTGGTAAGGAACCCACCTGCCAATGCAAGAAACTTAAGACACAAGGTTAGACCCCTGGGTCCAGGAGATTCCCTGGAGGAGGGCATGGCAACCCACTCTAGTATTCTTGCCTGGAGAATCCCATGGACAGAGGAGCCTGTCCCATCAGGTCGCAGAGTTGGACACCATGAAGCAACGTAGCACACGTTCATATGTAGAGATATTAATACCTAATCTACCTCTCCCAGTGTTTTATAAGGATCAAAATGAATGCAAATGTTTATAGAATTTCTCTTTGAGCTTTAAAGTCCAGAAATAATAAATAAGATCATATTGTGCATATTCAGAAAGCACTGTATATGTGCACTTATGAATATTTTAAGATTGATTATTCAGTTTAGATGGAATTTCAACTTATTAGTTTGATCATTTCTTAATATTAAGCACAGTATTTTTGAATGGTTTTTTGGCTTTTTCCTACCTTGGGTTCTTAGTCCAGTTAGTTTAAAGTCATGAGATGTGTTAAGCTAATTGTTGCCAATGTGTTTAAATAACATTGATAATTATTGGCATTTTCATAAATTCTACAACAATTTGCTCTTCAAATGACTAGAAAAAAATCTCAATCACAGAGGTTTTCAGAAAGCCAAGATCCCTCTTGGGAGCTATCATGAGTGGAAGGCCAGAAAAAAAAAAAAAAAGCTTTCTAAATTTCCCTTGTGGCTTGTTGATTTAAGGATTATTTTGTGAAATGGAGTTGGCTATAGTTTACTTTTTTTCATGTGTGTGTGAAGTCAAGCACCAGCAATCTGTTTGCAAATGGAATGTTACCAAGCTTCTCTCAAGCTTTGACCAAGCACATTCATCTCACTGTGTCTTTCAGAAACCACAGTAAGAGTGTCTATATTACCAATCTTGGCAATGAGTTGGCACCAGAGCTTGTCTGAAACCTGTTCAAGTGAACCCATGCAACTCCCCAAGCTGATATTAGTTTGGTTTAGCTTCAAAAGTCAAGAAACTTGAAACTTCCTGCATTTCTAACACTAGCTATACAATCAAAGACAAGTAGATCCAATCTCTGCTCCTCTGTAAAATAATGAGGTTTATTAAAGCAAATGCAATCTGCAATCTTTATTTCTGTCCCCTAAAAGGAGCATTTTGAAATTCTGAAGGTAAGTACCATGGAAATGTCATTCATTAAAATCATTACATAATGTCTATCCCATATCCACAAATGGATGTGTTCAAGATAAAAAGGCCCACTCTGAAACTAGCCTTGTTCCATCTTTGACATTCAATAACATCTAGAAGACAAAAATTTAAACTAGAAAACAAAAAGTAATAATAAAGTAATACATAGAAAGGATGAGGTTTATGATACAGACCAAGTACTCTAAGAGTTTGAAAGAAGAAAATTAATTAGGCTAGAGTGACTTGAATTGTATTAATGATAGGAAAAGAAGAAAGTAAAAAGAAAGCTTTGAAACTTGATAGTGTTGCAGTAATGTGAAATATCTTGTTTAATTCTTTCTTTCCAATATCACATGCTATGTACACATGTGTAGAAAAAGAAAGAGAACTCTTCTTGTCTTCCAGCTAATGTTTTCTTCTGAAGTCATTACATTCAGTGCCAAAGAAAGAAGTACAGTTGACCCTTGAACAAGGTGGAGAATTAATCCAAGTGTAACTGGGGAAGAGTGAAGGTAAGAGGAGAAGGAGACAACAGGACTAGATGGTTGGATGGCATCACCAACTCAATGGATGTGAGTTTGAGCAAGCTTCAGGAGATGGTGAAAGACAGGAAAGCCTAGTGTGCTGCAGACCATGGGGTTGCAGAGTCAGACACAACTCAGCAACTGAACTGAACTCACACTTGGCCCTTTGTTTCCTCAGATTCAACCAACAATTCAACAGACCATGTGGTACTATAGTATTTATTATTGAAAAATGTCCCTATATGAGTGAAACCATACAGTTCAAAATCATGTTTTCCAAGGGTCACCTATATGCTCCTTTTCACAGATACACACACCATTCCAAATTTTATTTCTTAGAAAATATCTCAAAGTTCTTGTGAGCCACATGTATTCAGTGTCACCAGAAACAGAAGAATCAAAAATACAGACTTTTCTTCCCCTGTAACTAAGGCTTGTAGTTTCCTTCCTCTGTAGGTTTTCCCAAACATGGCTCCTATGGTAAAATCTGAGACTTTGAACTTATTATTAGTCTCACAAGAATTTATGCCAGAGCTACCATTTCCTAAATGAAAGCACAGAAACAACTCCTTGAACTAAACACAAACAATTGCACAAAGAGATAAATGTGGCTCAGATGGTAAAGAATCTACCTGCAATGCAGGAGACCTGGGTTCGATCCCTGGGTTGGGAAGATCTCCTGCAGAAAGGAATGGCAACCCACTCCAGTATTCTTGCCTGGAGAATCCCAAGGACAGAGAAGCCTGGTGGGCTACAGTTGTGGGGTCAGCAAAGAGTCAGATATGACTGAGCAACTAACACTTTCACTTTTTTTTTCATAAATATTTTTAGAGGAATTTTTTAAATGAACATAAAGAGGAAAAAACATAGGAGAGTATTCTGCAAGATAATGAAGGTGAAAATATTTCAAAGCATTACTGATATGGAAGATGTTATTGAGTAATTCTCAGCACAGTTTCTTAAAAATAGAATTCAGAATAATATCTAAAAATGTGTATAAATAAAAACTATCTAATAAAGCCCTAAGAATATTTGACTTTCTCTAAGCAGATGAGTGAATAGTGGAACTTCTACCCAATTTCTGCTGTTGCATTTCAGGATTCGAGCAAGAAAAGCAAATATGTATGCAGTTTTTGGACCTAGTGATGTGTTGTTATTCAGTTGCCCAATTGTGTCTGACTCTTTGTGACTCTTTGCAACCCCATGGACTGCAGCATGCCAGGCTTCCCTGTCCTTCACTCTCTCCTGGAGTTTTCTCATACTCATGTCCATTGAGTTGGTGATGCCATCCAACCATCTCAACCTCTGTCACTCCCTTCTCCTGGACCTTGGCTTTCTTAGGCTTCAGGTGGCATTCTCCCTGTTCTACATGACCACTGTAGGTCCTAAATACTATACCTAAGATCTTTAAACATGTGCTATAGAAAACATTAAAGAATAGGTCTTGTAAGCATCACATAGTATTTATATAATATGTTTATACAAAGATATATCATAACAATTACACAGAAATGAACACAGTCATGAAGAGCATTTATGTAGGTTAACTCTAATTTTACTGTAAAGCATGAGGTTTTACATGGAGAGACCTTTAAACCAATGATAAGTACTGCTGATTAGTTGACTCATTCACTCATCCAAGAAGCAGTTACCAGGGACTTCTCTAGTGGTCCAGAGGTTAAGAATCTGCCTCGCAATGCAGGGGACATGGGTTCAATCCTTGATCAGGAAACTAAGATCCCACATGCTGCAGGGCAACTAAGCCTGCGAACTGCAACTACTGAGGTCAAGCACCTGCACACCACAGCTAGAGAGAATCCTGCACCTAGAGAAGCCAGAGCCCACGCACTGCAGTGAAGATCCTGTGTGCTACAACTAAGACCTGATGCAGCCAAACAAACAAATGCAAAAAAAGCAGTTGTTGTTACCTTATGCCAGGCACTGCATTAATCATATGAATAAGATGTGAGTAAATAAGATTTGATCCCTTTTTCAACTCACAGTGAAGTGGGGCTGACAAACAACTTGAAAAGGCTAAGAGAACACATAACAGATTCATATTTAAAACATTGTACAGTGACAGAGGAAGCAGTAGCCAACTGGGCCCACAAGTCAGGGATGAGGATGGTGCAGAGCCTTGCAAAAAAAGAAAAAATACTTATTTCACAATGGACACAGTGGGGACAGAGAATGCAAGCACAGGAAGCAGCCCATGTGAATACATGGAGTCATAAAAGGGTATGTGGGCTGTTCAATATGACCTTGTGCTCAGAGCATGCACAGGGGAGTGGCAGGAAGAGAGGCTGGCAAGGCAAGCAGAGCCAAAGCATGTATGCTGTGTTAAAGGAATCCAGATTGCTACCTGAAGGTATTGGGAGGGACATAATCAGATCTGTGGTTTTGAAAGCGAACTTGTGGAAGCATCAAGAACGACTTCATTGGGCTAAGAGATCCCTGCTATTTGTTTTTTAAAAAAATAACTGTATTTGTTTATTTATTTTTGGTTGGGCTGGGTGTTTGTTGTTGGATGGGCTTTTCTCTAGTGGTAGTGAGCAGGGGCTCCTCTCTAGTTGCAGTGCACGTGCTTCTGATTGCAGGGGCTTCTCTTGTGGAGCATGGACTGTAGGGTACCCAGGCTTTAGTAGCTGTGGGTCCCAGGCTCTAGGACACAGGTTCAATAGTTGTGGCACATGGGCTTATTTTCTCCGAGGCATATGGGATCTTTTCGGATCAGGGATCGAACCTGTGTTTCCCACATTAGTAAGCAGATTCTTTACCACTGAGCCATCAGAGAAGCCCCCTGCAATTTGCTATTATACAGGCCAAGTTCCTGATGGGAAACAAGAATGTTCTGAAGCTGACTTTAGTTAACAACTGGGACCAATGCTGCTAGCTGCCTGCATACTATCTCTACTCCCTCTCATCACCACTGACAGAAATAGTATTTTCTTTGGAGTGGTAAGGGGCCAAATTAAACATGCTTATCTCCCTCAAAAATCTCATTTGATGCTAAAGCCATAGAACCATAGTTATGCCTGATAAGATTTAAGGGGAAGTCTACTGAAAGGAGTTTCTGTAAAATCTGTTGTTTTCCTGATTAAAAAATGATCCATGGTGAACACATGCCTTTCTGTACAACCCTGCTCCTTCTTTCTGCCTGAAACATAAACATGATAGCTAGAGATGGAGCCCTCATATCATAAACTTCAAGATAAAGCCACACACAAATGATGGTAACATGGAAATACAAAAAGAATCAGGGTCCTTAATGGTTCAGAGTCCATGTACAAATCCTTGTGTCTCCTGTCCTTTGAAATCAAAGGCTTTTGCTTTAGTCTCCCAAGGCTCCCTTGAGTCTCAAAAAGCTGTCTCCAGAGTTAATGATTAGGAAATATGAAGATGTAGAAACAAAGAATGTATATTGGGCCAGGAAACTGATAACATTTAGACTATCCATCACATGGCAGAATCACCAAATTCCTAGCTTCCTGAAAGACACAGAACATCTGATAAACATTCCTAAGTGGTTTTTACAGGAAGCAGGCCCCCACTAGATGAAAAGTGCTGACTGCGAACATGGAGACCCCAGATCAACTGAAACCAGAAGGCTGATGATGCTCAAAACTTCACCTTGATGCCAACCAAACCGAGAACTGAGCACAAGCTGATGCGGCACCCTGCGGCCCCTCCCTTACACTGTGTTTAGAACCCTTTTCTTGAAAGCCATCAGGAAGTTCAAATTTTTTGAGCATGATCTATCAGTTGTCCTGTCAGTCAGTAGACTGATTATACTGCATTGCAGGAGAGTGGATTCAAGTTTGGTTCAGTAACAGTTCAATCACTTCAAGCCATTGTACCACCTCGAGTTGCCCATCTCCAGATTTCTTTTGACATGTAAAAGTAAAATTCTGCTTCATATGGTACTGTAGTCACATTTCAATTATGTGTAGCAAAAAGTAATACTGACTCAGCAACAAAGGAAAATTTATGACCAAAAAAAAAAAAAAATCTTAAAAATTAAACAGTAAACAAGCAGAGAAGAGAATCTTGCTCAAGACAGAGAATGGACTAGAAAAGACCCACTAAGCCTTTTGTTGTAGTTTATAGTTCCCAAAGCCTCAATCTTGGTCTTAATCAATCTCATCTTTTATTGACTTTTTAAAAGTTTAAATCCATAGTATAATTCTTCGTATTCTACCTCATTTTATTTTTTTTTTAACATTTCCTAGGATTGAAGTAGGATTAAGAGTAAACTAGGCTTCAAACTTAAGGATGACCTCTGTTACTACCTAAAAAGCACAACCAAATAAATATCCAGGGTACTTAGAGGGCCCCCGTGGCAACCTAAGCAATCATTTTTCTCTTATACTGCTAGCTAAAAATTCCTATTAAAGGAGGTATCACTAAGATATCTTATTGTGGGGACTTCCCTGGTGGTCCAGTGGTTAAGAATCCACTTTCCAATGCAGGGGACACAGGTTCAATCCCTGGCTGAGGAACTAAGATTCCACATGCCAAGGGGCAATGAAGCCCATAGGCTGCTACTGAATCTGCGTGCCACAACTAGAGAGTCTGTGTGCCGCAACAAAAGATCTCACATGATGCAAGTAAGATCCTGCATGCTGAAACTAAGACTTGATATAGCCAAATAAATTCAAAAAAATATATAGCCAAATAAATTTTTTAAAAATTTTAAGTAAATAAAAAATTATTAAAAATAAATAAATACCTTATTGTCGCAAATTACTTTTGGTGAAAGGGCCATGAAGAGCCATGGTTGCTAGTTTTTTTCTTTTTTTGTTTTCCATGTAAGAACTGAATGAACATCAGCATTCAGTTCAGTTCAGTTCAGTTCAGTCCTTCAGTCGTGTCCGACTCTTTGCGACCCCATGAATCGCAGCACGCCAGGCTTCCCTGTCCATCACCATCTCCCGGAGTTCACTCAAACTCACGTCCATCGAGTCAGTGATGCCATCCCACCATCTCATCCTCTGTCGTCCCCTTCTCCTCCTGCCCCCAATCCCTCCCAGCATCAGAGTCTTTTCCAATGAGTCAACTCTTCGCATGAGGTGGCCAAAGTATTGGAGTTTCAACTTTAGCATCATTCCTTCCAAAGAAATCCCAGGGCTGATCTCCTTCAGAATGGACTGGTTGGATCTCCTTGCAGTCCAAGGGTCTCCCAAGAGTCCTTCTCCAACACCACATCAATACACAATTTATATTTAAAACTTCTAGATCTACCAAGCGAAGCTCTGGAACCTCAATACACTGGGCAGGTCACATCTTCTCCTCCAGTCAATGTGCACAGTTCCCATTAGCGTTTCTGGGCTTCTAGCCATAAAGGCAGACTACCATGTGGCTCTCACCTATTCAGTTTCCCAGCACATCATATGAACTGCTTTGATTATATGTGGGCTAATGCCGACACATTGTGTTGTTTCAACTAAGCAATTCCAAACATTCCCATCTGAAGCCAACCTATATAACCACTCTGGCTGCCAGATGTTCTTGTGAAGAACTGTCTCCTCAGCCTTGTCATGAATCTTGATTAAAGCAAATGAAGGGCATTCTATTTACTTCATCACCCTTATGTGGAACAATGCCCTGGCTATTGATTACAACTGGCCCACAGTTGGAAAGAATCACCATTACTATATGAAAAGTCCTAAAAGCTCAACTGAGCAAGAGCAAACGTGCAATACAACTTAGCTGATTGATTTTAACTAACAGTTGGTCAGCCCGACTTACATGGACAAACCCTTTGTGACACTACCTACATTTATTGTGGTCCAACAATCAGTCACATCACCTCTGGGAGGTTGGTTTTCTCTTGGGTGCGGATGATAAATAATCAAAGAGTCACTTCCATACAATACTGCAAAAAAGCAGAAAAGAAATATGTTATGCATAACATATTTTACCTCTCCACAGCTGCATGCTTGTTTGATTGATCCCAGATGCCCGCAATGCCAAGGCAAAAAAGCAAAACCACATTGCATGTTTAAACATCTTTTTATTTATACCTGTATAATCAATTCAATAGTCAGGATACACATTTTAAAATAAGATTTGCCATGAATACTCTCAGTCAAGTTCTATCATGGCTCAACCTTTATGATGATTAAATATGAAAAGCCTTCTACTGCATCAGAATGGTGGAGTTTTCATAAATGGTATTAAAGAGTGGGGAAACAAAAAAGAACGATCAGTTTTTACCCCAAAAGCTGTGCTATCTATAACCTTCCAAATCTGAAAGAAAAGCTGACATTAGTGCAGCCTTAACAATACAGGGAAAATGAGATGTTCCGTGGTAAATATAGGGTTTTTAGTGACAGGGAAGGCCTTACAAATAGCTGTGAAAAGAAGAGAAGTGAAAAGCAAAGGAGAAAAGGAAAGATATAAGCATCTGAATTCAGAGTTCCAAAGAATAGCAAGAAGAGATATGAAAGCCTTCCTCAGTGACCAATGCAAAGAAATAGAGGAAAACAACAGAATGGGAAAGACGAGAGATCTCTTCAATAAAATTAGAGATACCAAGGGAACATTTCATGCAAAGATGGGCTCGATAAAGGACAGAAATGGTATGGACCTAACAGAAGCAGAAGATATTAAGAAGAGGTGGCAAGATTACACAGAAGAACTGTACAAAAAAGATCTTCACGACCCAGATAATCACGATGGTGTGGTCACTCACCTAGAGCCAGACATCCTGGAATGTGAAGTCAAGTGGGTCTTAGAAAGCATCACTACAAACAAAGCTAGTGGAGGTGATGGCATTCCAGTTGAGCTCTTTCAAATCCTGAAAGATGATGCTGTGAAAGTGCTGCACTCAATATGCCAGGAAATTTGGAAAACTCAGCAGTGGCCACAGGACTGGAAAAGGTCAGTTTTCATTCCAATCCCAAAGAAAGGCAATGCCAAAGATTGCTCAAACTACCACACAACTGCACTCATCTTACATGCTAGTAAAGTAATGCTCAAAATTCTCTAAGCCAGGCTTCAGCAATACGTGAAATGTGAAATTCCAGATGTTCGAGCTGGTTTTAGAAAAGGCAGAGGAACCAGAGATCAAATTGCCAACATCCGCTGGATCATGGAAAAAGCAAGAGAGTTCCAGGAAAACAACTATTTCTGCTTTATGGACTATGCCAAAGCCTTTGACTGTGTGGATCACAATAAACCGGAAAATTCTGAAAAGATGGGAATACCAGACCACCTGACCTGCCTCTTGAGAAACCTATATGCAGGTCAGGAAGCAACAGTTAGAACTGGACATGGAACAATAGACTGGTTACAAATAGGAAAAGGAGTACATCAAGGCTGTATATTGTCACCCTGCTTATTTAACTTCTATGCAGTGTACATCATGAGAAATGCTGGGCTGGAAGAAGCACAAGCTGGAATCAAGATTGCCGGGAGAAATATCAATACCCTCAGATATGCAGATGACACCACCCTTATGGCAGAAAGTAAAGAGGAACTAAAAAGCCTCTTGATGAAGGTGAAAGAGGAGAGTGAAAAAGTTGGCTTAAAGCTCAACATTCAGAAGATGAAGATCATGGCATCTGGTCCCATCACTTCATGGGAAATAGATGGGGAAACAGTGGAAACAGTGTCAGACTTTATTTTTTGGGGTTCCAAAATCACTGCAGATGGTGACTTCAGCCATGAAATTAAAAGACCCTTACTCCTTGGAAGAAAAGTTATGACCAACCTAGATAGCATATTGAAAAGCAGAGACATTACTTTGCCAACAAAGTTCTGTCTAGTCAAGGCTATGGTTTTTCCAGTAGTCATGTATGGATGTGAGAGTTGGACTGTGAAGAAAGCTGAGTGCCGAAGAATTGATGCTTTTGAACTGTGGTGTTGTGAAGACTCTTGAGAGTCCTGTGGACTCAAGGAGATCCAACCAGTCCATTCTAAAGGAGATCAGCCCTGGGTGTTCTTTGGAAGGACTGATGCTAAAGCTGAAACTCCAATACTTTGGCCACCTCATGGGAAGAGTTGAAAGAAAGAAAGTGAAAATGAAGTTGCTCAGTCGTGCCCCACTCTTTGCGACCCCATGGATAGTAGCCTGCACCAAGCTCCTCCATCCATGGGATTTTCAAGGCAAGAGTACTGGAGTATGTTGCCATTTCCTTCTTCAGGGAATCTTCCCAACCCAGGGATCGAACTGAGGTCTCTCACATTGTAGACAGATGCTTTACCGTCTGAACCACCAGGGAAGTTGACTCATTACGAAGAGTTGACTCATTGGAAAAGACTCTGATGCTGGGAGGGATTGGGGGCAGAAGGAGAAGGGGACGACAGAGGATGAGATGGCTGGATGGCATCACTGACTCGATGGACGTGAGTTTGAATGAACTCCAGGAGATGGTGATGGACAGGGAGGCCTGGCGTGCTGTGATTTATGGGGTCACAAAGAGTCGGACACTACTGAGAGACTGAACTGAACTGATTCTAGACCTGATGATGAAGACATACAAGTCTGGTGGGGCAGAGAGAATGTGTAGTTCTAAAATGCTATGGGAGGCATACAGAAAGGTTTCAACTCAAGTATCAATTCTAATTGATTGGTAGTATTTCCCTAGAACCTTATGTTGAGAAAACTTTGGAGGAAGAATCTAAGATCAGAAAGAAAGAATGCAAGAATGGACTAATAATATCTGCCATGAAGAGTGGTTAGAACATGCATCAAATATACTATCCTACCTATGGCATGAGTTTCTGCAATCAATTGTTGTTTAAATATAAAAATTACAGTTCCCTGTCTCTTACTAAAGCCAAATAAATAATGTTTTAAGAGAATGTGAAGATTCTGGATTTTTTTTTTGTTACTATCTCCTATCTATAGTTGCTAGAGCTTCCCCCTCACCCCCACCATGGCACCTCTTTCCATACCAGCAGATTCATTTATTATTCTGACAAATATCCATGGTATCTCCCCCAACATATGACTTTACTTGAAGTAAGAAATAGACAGAAGTTCATTTATCACTTAACCAGAACAGAAACATCTAGAATTTATCAGAATAGAGAATGGGTCCTAAAGGGTGTGGGTAATCCAAATTGGACAATCAGCCCTTTTATTAAATGTTGACTTATATTCTATTTGACATCACCTATGTTTTCATAGTGTGATAGATGAAAATCAGTTGTATTCCAGAGCACACAACAATATTTTATTTATTTCAATAAATATTTATTGCATATCTAGTCATTCTCAAGCATTATTCTAAGAATTAGACAAAAGTAGAACAGTTATTGTGGTACACTTTAAAATGAACACAACCTGGTCTCTGTCTTCAAAACCTTATGATTTAGTAGAAGAGATCAAATATTCAACTAATTACATAAGGCAATTTAATATGCACAGAATATTCAACTAATTATATAGGGCAAATTAATATGTGCAAAACAATAATGTGTACAATTTGTAACTATAGCAGAAATTATTAAATTTGAGAAAACTATTACTTTTCAAATTAAGGACTTAGAAATACTCCCAAATCCTTCTCTGAAATAAACAAAATCAATGAATCAGGACTAGAATTACTTGAAAGCTGGCTGCTTATGTCTCATTGGAGGAGACCCAAAGGGATTCTGAGCATACTTTGCATCAAAGAAAACATGAAAGGAGTTTGGAGTTTACATGAAGCATCCATCCTTCCACTCTGCCCTAACAATCCTCCTACCACTCCAGGCATCTAAACCCAAAGTATACTCATCAGCTCAACATTCAAATCAAGACAGTCATCAGCAAGGTCTCCCAGATGGTTACTGTAAGAGGAAATGTCCAAAGTGAGCCAAGAGCATGAATTCAGAGGAAAGACAAGTTTACTAATTCATCAGCAATTCACTGCTGCCTCTTGTATGCAAGACAGCTTATAAGGGACAAAGAATTCAAAGTTAACAGAATTTTAATTTCTGCCATCATATCAAGAATCTCTGGTCTGGAAAGGGAAGAAACACTTGTAAAGAAATAAGTGAAATGAATTTGAGCCTTTTCCTGACCATTTTCCCATTCCCCCCATTTCCCACAATAGGTCAACTGCACAATATCATGCAGGGTAGCAGGGGGACTTACAAAGATTTGTGTCAGTGCGTCTACAGGTGCCTGAGAAAGTGAGAAATGGGGGATGGGAGGGACCCAAGCGGACGACAGATCCATCTCAATTCAAGGGAGTGTGCCTGCTGACATCTTAGGGGGCAGGGCACCGGGAGTGGAGGTCTGGAGCTGGAGCTGGCAAAATTGGATGATAAACTGGTTATACTGACTAAAGTAAATTGTTGAGAATAATGAGAACTGAGTTTCTCACTGGCAAATGCATTTATACACATCGTAAAGAAGAGGGTCTAGAAAGAGTACTCTGAAGTGCTGTTCGGAAATTAGAGGTGTTCCAGGTGGTGCTAGTGGTAAAGAACCTGCCTGCCAATGTAGGAGCTATAAGAGATACAGGTTCAATCGCAGGGTTGGGAAAATCCTCTGGAGGAGGACAGGGCAACCCATTCCAGTATTCTTGCCTGGAGAATTCCATGGACAGAAGAGTCCAGCGAGTTACAGCCCATGGGGTTACAAAGAGTCAGACATGACTGAAGCAACTTAACATGTATGCATATGAACTCATGTATATTTTTATGTGTATGTATGTGTATATGTATATATATACATATAATGTACATATATTCAAATAAATATAGAAATATTATAAATATGCTTACCCTTTCTAGTTTTTTCTGTTGAGAGAGCTGAGAAGCGATGGCATCTTACTAGCAATGAACACATCGAGAATTCAGATCTTAGAACCAGAACTTCTTGGCTGGGTAACTGATTCCAGGATTGGGGCAGGGAAAGTGTAATATAAAGCAGGAACATATTTTGGAGCCAGAAATTAAGAAAGCATTCGAACAACGAGTTCATGTCAGAAAGACGCAGGAGTCTTGAATGGAGTTCCTACTGGCCACATCTGGGGCATATTTGAATGTCAGAATTCATAATGTCAAAATTCATAATGTCAAAATTCATAGTAATAGTATGACATAGTATGACAATTCATAGTAATGACAAAACAATGAATAGGAATCCATGAGACTAGGCTGATTAAATTCAAAAATAAATAAATGACAAGAGAAATTTCTTCTCTATACTGGAATGTCAACAAATAAATGTAGACTGTAAGAAAAAATTGACATTTAGCAACCATGATACTGAGCTGTATGCAAGTACTGGTTGTCAATAGAGGCTTAAAGGTAGTAGAGGTTTGATGACAACAGGATATGGGCATAATCTTAGGATATCTTCCCCACAAAGTACTGAGATTAGTATTAATATACTCAGGGAGAAGTGATGACTTTACAGTGGAGAAACCTAGAAGGCGCCAACACGACAGTGTCAGCATCCCACGCAGTGCGTGTGTGCGTAGTCGCTTCAGTCGCGTCTGTCTCTTTGAAACCCTATGGACTGTAGCCCCCAGGCTCCTCTGTCCCTGGATTTCTCCAGGCAAGAATCCTGGAGTGGGTGGCCATGCCCTTCCATGCAGATCCCTGAAGAAACAGTCCTCATCCTCTTCACATAGTTTCTCAGGTTTGCTGCTGTCCACCCTAGTAACAACCTGGCCTTACATAAGCTCCCCTCACCCCTGCACCCTACTCCCCTCTAAAATACTGATATACAACTTTACAAAGGTAAAGTATGGTGGGAAGGAAATTCGTGAAACCACCACCACTTTAAGGAATGGAGCACAAATTCAATATGTAACTGAAATGTAGAAAAAAAAATTTAACTACTTCTGCTGCACTCTTGGGGGCTTCCCTAATAGTTCAGTTGGTAAAGAATCTGCATGCAATGGAGGGGACCCGTTTGATTTCTGGATTGGGAAGATCTGCTGGAGCAGGGATAGGCTACCCGCTGCAGTATTCTTGGGCTGCCTTTGTGGTTCATCTGGTAAAGAATCTTCCCACAATGCAGGAGACCTGGGTTCAATCCCTGGGTTGGGAAGATCACCTGGAGAAGGGAAAGGCTATCCACCTCAGTATTCTGGCTGCACTGAAAGTTGGAGGATGGTGACAATAGGAAGTTGGAGGATGGTGTTGGAGGGAGGTCCCCCCGGAAGACTTATGGCTCATATTAAACCATTTGGCAAAACATCATGAGTAAGGGTGATGCTCTTTTTCCTGAACCCACTCTCCAAGACAGGAAAAGGATTATGTAGATGATGGAGAAGTAAGAGAGCCAGAAGAAGAGTAGGACATTGGTAGGACTCAAAAAGAGATGGGGGTCCTGGATACATTTTCCTGAGCTAGTCCAGAGAGGAAGCAAAACCCCAGATAAGTCTGTGTGTTCAAAAACAGATTTACATCCCATCTTCCCAAGAGAGTCTTAGGGAGGTGGCAAAACCTAAAAGAGCAGTGGCTGCTGGGCATGTCTAGGCCAGTGGTTCTCATCCCCAGCTAAACGTTGATTCCATATACTCCATACTGGCTCAGGGGTAAAGAATCCGCCTGCCAATGGAAGAGAAATGGGGTTCAATCCCTGGGTCAGGAAGATCCCTTAGAGAAGGAAATGGCAACCCACTCCAGTAGTCTTACCTGGGAAATCCCATGGCCAGAGGAACCTGGTGGGCTACAGTCCATAGGGTCTCAGAAGAGTCAGCCACGACTTAGCGACTGAGCATACACACACACACACACACACACACACACACACACACACACACACACACCAGCTGGGAACGGTTCCAACACTCAAATTCCTATCCAGGGCATGGTTTTCAAACTTTAACATGTACCAAAATCACCTCCAGCATACTAAAAAAAAAAAACAAAAACAAAAAACCAAACTATCTATTTGGATACTATCCAAAAAGTTCCTAATTCAGTAAATGTGGGATATACCTAGAATTTCAGTTTCTAATCAGTTGTCGGGTAAGGCTGAATATTGCTGCTTCTGGACTGCACTCTGAGATCCCTTCCCCAGGTACTGGTAGCTTTAAAGCTCCTCAGGTGTGTGATCGTTCTGTTCAAGGAGGGCTGAGAATTGCAGATCTAAGCAGATGGAGCCTCAGGCAATCCCCCAGCCATTCTTGTTTATTGCATGAGAGAAACAGAAAGCATTCACAACATGGGTCTAAAAGTTGCACAGCAGTAGTGGAATGATCCCCTGATTCCAAAGAAAAGAATATACCCGTGAAAATCTGCATCAATGTCTGATCAAGAACCTGGTGGAAGATAGACAGCTCAGAAGATGCCTCTGCAACCAGATGACATCAAAGTGCAGAAAGCCCAGGATTCCTTTCATACACATTCCCCCACCACATACACACACAACACACTCACAACCCAGGGAGAAAGTAAGGGGGCAGTGGGACTTGCTATTTGGCTGAGAGATTTATATGTTTATCACCTTGGTGGAAAAGGCACTCAAAAGAGAAATGACATTAAGGCTGAGAAAGAATTTAAAGTTAAAAGTTTATGGTCCGATTTTTTTTTTTAAGTAATAATAAGCAAGGTCATTTTTCATGGCTAAAGGGCCCAGAAAGGGTATGAGAAGAGTGGTTCAAGTTTGGAATGCTGACTGAGGTTAATGGACGTGGGAACTGACCAGAGATTGTTAAAAGGATTATCGACCTAAATTGCAGGGCCAGCTGAGATTGGAAACCATACATTTGTAGTGGCATCAATTCACACAGCTGTGTGACTTTTCATCACTGGTCCTGCCAGCCATCACAAAGAAGCAGAAGGAATTGCTTATATTGATTTAAAGTTGGGGGTTTGTATAGCTAAAGGGCAAATCAATGGGAAAAAAAAAAAACTAAAGCTCTTGAATATGAGTCGTTTAACTATTAACTCTCATTGAAAAAGACAAGCAGTCAATTAGGTTTGAAGAAGGTGGAAACTTGGTAGCACAAGGTGTAATACAATGTACTACCCAAATGGGCAATGTATCCAAACTCAGCACTGCTATGGGGCAAGCACAGAAATCGTGAAGGATAGAGATAGGAAGTTGGAAAAACCAGTTTAAGAATCCAATCGAGCAGTAAGCGAGCAAATTACTTAACCACAATCAACATAAAAATAATTTGAGGGCAAATCTGAATGAAGTTTCTTTGAAAAAAGATATTCCTTTCTGAGACAAGAGAAGAGCAACTATGGACACCCACAAAAAAGTTATTTTTGCCAACATTTTTGGGGACTCATTATTCTTGTATGACAAAAAAAGAAAAATCAATTAAAAGAGGTGTTTCAAATCATCATTAAAGAATTCAAACATCAAATTATTTAGTATCTTTGACTTAGTGCCAAATCAGACATTCCCAGAATTGTTACCTGGTGTATTTTTTAGATGCTTGCAATGATAAGCAGTTGTAGTGTGCAAAACCAAAGGGGTAATTGCTTGCATGTTTATCAGCAAGCTACATTTTCCTTTTCTTACCATGAAAAATCCACTGAATTGGCATCAAACCAAAAGTTATTTGTGGTGAGTCTGAGAATGTAGTATATATGTTTGCCAAAATAGCTACATGATTATAATGCTAAATTCAATGGAGCATTTATCTTATGAACTTTAAAAAAGAAGGAGAAATGGCACAATACTCTCTCCTAGTCCACCCTGAAAAAAAAAAAAATTCCTTTAAAAGAAATCTGCTGATCATATTGTATAATTTATTTTAAATTGGAATTGCAGAAATGAGTAAGCAACCCACCGAAATGCCCGGAAGCACTAAATGAAATTCCAGAGAGTGATTGAAAGTGTTGATCCAGATGGCGGTCAGACAGTGTTGGGGAACTCTGCTGTCGGTTTAATTGTGAGTAATGGCTGAACTCTGAGACGTTTGCACATTTGCATCAGATAAGCATCCACAATGTTAAATTCCTTCAAACTTTGTTTGAATGTACCCTGAGTCATTATTTATCTTTTTTTCACTTGTTTTAATTTCTGATCTTTCCATTTCTAAGAAGATATTCAAAAACATATAACCAGTGGCTTTTAAAGCTAGCTTTAAATCTGTAATTTATTCTATCATCAAACTTTTAAAACTAAGTATTTTGTACATATCACCAACTATTTACTCAATTTTTTAAATTCCTCTTTTCTGCTGTCTTCTCCACTACTTTCCTCTCCCTCTCTCCTTCTTTTTTCCCTCAATATCTACCCTCAAGCCTGCACAAGAGTTTCAGAGATGACACAGTTTGGTGGGAAGGAAAAAACAAAATAGAATTTTAAAAAAACTTAAATAGAATTATTATAAAATTGTAATAAGAACTATAAAATCTTACTGGGTACCACAAAAGTGAATATTGGCAGTGGAAGGATGGAGAAGATAAAAAGTCATGAATTTGCTTCAGAAATTTTGTTTATAGGTGATTTTGAAGACAAGTTGACTTTGGGAATAATAGTCTGAGCAAAAGGACTAAAATATGCATGAAGCCCTAAGGAGAAAAATCCATGGGTATTTCCAAAAGTGAAAGAAGATAAATGTAGCTGGAGTCCAGTGAAAAGACAGGGCCAGAATTTAAACTGGAGAAGCAGTTAGGGGCTAGACCACCAGGGGCTGAAGGGATGGGAATGGGTTTGGATTTTATTCTAAGTGCCTTAGGCAGTCACTGAAGTGAGTGAGAAGTGCAGAATAAAACAATCAGATCACATATTTGAAGCTTTTATTTTTCCCCCAAAATCACTCACTTTGGACTTCCCTGGTGGTCCAGGGGTTAATAATCTGTCTGCCAATGCAGGGGACAAGGGTTCAAATCCTAGTCTGGGAAGATCCCACAGGCCACAGAACAGTTAAGTCCCTGCACCGCAACTACTGAGCCTGTGCACCGCAACACGAGAAATCACTGCAATGAGAAACTTGCAACTCAACGAAGACTAGCCCCTGCTCACCACAACTAGAGAAAGCCTGCACACAGCAAGGAAGACACAGCACAGCCAAAAATAAATAAATCAACCTTAAAAAAAAAAATCACTGACTTTTAGTAGAGAATGGATAGGAGGAAGACAAAAGTAGTAGCAAGGAGAACAATTAGGGATCAAGGGAAATAGTCTAGATGAGAGAGAAGAGTGGCCTGTACTAGGGTAGTGGCAATGGAAAGAGACATCCTGCCCCACTGCAGCCCATAGTATATCCAACTCTAACTTTACATCAGCAAAATAGCTTCATGTTTTGTCCCTCTTTTTTGCTCACAATCCTTTGTGTGTTGTTAGTCGCTCAGTTGTGTCCACCTCTTAGCAATCCCATGGACTGTAGACTGCCTGGCTCCTCTGTCCATGGGATTCTCCACTGCAAACGGCACAGGTTCAATGCCTGATTAGGGAACTTCCTACATGCCACATAGTGTGGCCGTACATAAATAATAGATAAACAAAACAAAATAAAATTTACTAAGCATTATTCCTCTTCTCTATCAATAAGAACATCAGTGCTGATCTATCCAAGGAGTTTTTAGCACTATAACAGTGTTCATCTATATTTCCCAATCAGTTAAAGGAAAGAAAATTAGCATGCCTAGGCATTTATAACCCTCCACTGAATTGAGATTCTTCAGTGACATTAATTATAAGTGAAATTAATGCACACAATGTGACACAGACTAAAACTTTTCATTTCAGAGTCAAGTTCCTTGTTCATTAATTTATTTGTTGGTTTATAAAGGGCTTAGTCTCATGGCTAGAATATTTTCCTTATTAGAAAGTGAGTAAAATAGATTCTTTATCCTAAATCATCTCTGCAGACAGGCCCAAATTACTTAATAATCCTTTAGTACTCACAGTTGGGCATTTGCTGTCTGCTCTGATTCTTATCACTGGCAAAACCTTCATGGATAGTTAGCAATTCACAATATAAATTGAATGGATATGTCAGTAAGAAGGAAAAATATAGGTCAAATGACAGTAATTAGCTAACCTTTTATAAAGGGAAGAAACTTATTTTTCTAAGGTGAAATAAAATAATTTTCCTTGGCTTTATTGAGCAGCAGGAGGGAAGAGCTGAAATCAGTTTGGGCTAAAGGCCAATCAATAGCACTCCAGCACTCTACACATGGTTCAAATCCATTTGATAAATCCCCTCTGGGACTAAATCCCTAATTCCAAATTAGGTCTCCAAATAACTATGAATTCTTCAGCTTCTCCTAGCTGATCTGGGTAGTTATTTACCCCAGACTCCTCCTTCCATTTTTGTTTTCTTTTTCTTTTCATGTGTCATTCTTGTGATGAATATTTGAACATCAGCGTGGTGCTTACATAACTTTAAGTACCAAGCTTTTCAGAGGGAACTGGGGCAGCCAAGTGGAACATATTATGGCCGGGGAGGGGGGAAGTGCTACCATGTTGATTTACCCAGAGGACTCACCCTACATGAATGCTGCATAAATTAAATTCCATTCATCATCCTGGTTGTCTTTGTCAAAGCTGTCTCTCCTTTTGTAAACAGCAGCAGGGTTCTGTAGTGCTGGAATACTCGGGAAAGCAGAAGAGAAATGGCAATATATGCCCTTCCACAGGGCGTGCAAATAATCATTTCCTGGTGAGATGACTGAAAAAAAAATAATAATTGCACCAGAGAGACTTGTATCATAGCATGAGAAAATGTTTTGCAGAGGGTGGATGAAAGACGTGATGAACATATCTGGCATTATTAAACAGTGGCTCCTGAAACTGACCAGATAAGGCAATGGCACCCCACTCCAGTACTCTTGCCTGGAAAATCTCATGGACGGAGGAGCCTGGTAGGCTGCAGTCCATGGGGTTGCAAAGAGTCGGACACGACTGAGCGACTTCACTTTCACTTTTCACTTTCATGCATTGGAGAAGGAAATGGCAACCCACTCCAGTGTTCTTGCCTGGAGAATCCCAGGGATGGGGGAGCCTGGTGGGCTGCCGTCTATGGGGTCGCACAGAGTGGGACACGACTGAAACGACTTAGCAGCAGCAGCAACCTGAAACTGACATACTAGTTACATACAGTGTTTCTTCAGATAAAACCAAGTGACAAATTTATCCTTGTTAATCTTTCTCTTACCCACATCCATCTTCGTTAGTTCTCAAAATTTGTTCTGTGTAATATCTATGTTCTATGGTTCCTTAACCCATAGTCAGTAAGAATAATTCACTCCCACTGTGACATCAGGTATCCAGCCATAAAAGGAGTCATTTGAATAACTGCTGGCAACAAATATTAGAATGTCCTTGCTGTTTGCCAGCTAGGAGTTACCCCTGGGCCATTGATTTCCTTGAGTTTAGCATGGGTTTATTTGTGTATCTTCAAACTGCGTCACCAGAAACTGTGGGCTGTGGATTTGTAAAAGATTAGCATTCCTGACAGAGAGGCAATCAATAAGTGAGAAACTTCTGCTGCCTTAAAGGCACAATATCTTGTTGTTTGTTCAACATTATTTCTGCTTCTCCCTTACTTGTGTTATGAATGGAGAGATTCAAACTGGTTTAAAAAAAAAAAAAGCTCTAGATTACATATTAAATATCTAATTCATGAACTCCAATACCTAAAAGGTTCTCTTTTCCTTACTAATTAAGCTTCATGAAATCATAATCATGGATTAATCCTAATTAGAACAGATTTTGTAATTAAGTTTCTTATTTTACCACTCAGGAAAAAAGAGAGAATAAGAACTAAGTCAAAGGGAAAATTCCCTTTGAGTATCAATATTTTATAATGAAACTAGAGCATTTTAAATTATAGAAGAAATATTTATGTCCCAATGTAGAGCAACCAAAATCCAACACCAGGGCTGAGAAATATTCTCTTATTGCAAAGAAAAATGGCATTTATAGGAGAATTCTTGTACTTTGATCATCTGCTATAAGATAGTCCTTGAGCATAAAGCACCAGCATCGAGTAGTTTGCAACCTACAAACTTCTACAGATATGAAAGCACAGAAAAACAACAGGCCCAATACAAAATTTAAGGTTTTTTCAAACAAATTCCTTCCCCTATATGCTCTACCATCCACCCAGGTTCACAAGACACAAAATAAAAGGCCTCTGTCATTTTTATCATCCTCAGGCCCCACATCTTACCTAACAACAAACCTGTTGATTTTATCTCAATACATTTACAATGGTATACATCTCTCACGAAGATAGAGATGATCTAACTGGTTTTACTGAATCTTCACTTTCCAGCCTACAATCTAGCCTCCACAATACAGTCATACTGATTTTTTCCAAATGCAAACCTCAAACCATTCTTAAAAACTTTACCCACAGGTGTCTGGGGCTCCAAGGTGAGAGGACAGATAACTGCTCAGCAGTCAGGTTCCATAATCAAAGGAGCAACAGCAATGCCACCTAAGAATGCTTCTTCAGCAAATCTTCATACACATTGCCCCTAAGCTCCAGCCATGCCAAGATATTAACCTTTTCCAGAGCACAGAATGGTGTTTAACATGAAAAGATGCTCGTCATTGCGCATTCTTGTGTGCTACGTTTGCGCTCAGTCGCTTCAGGCATATCCGACTCTTTGTGACCCAGTGGACTGTAACATAACCCAATATTTTCCTTCTGTCCATAGGACTTCCAAGACCAGAATACTGGAGTGGGTTGCCATGCCCTCCTCCAGACGATCTTCCTGACCCAGGGATCGAACCCACACCTCCTGCATAGCAGGCAGATTCTTTATCCTCTGAGCCACACAAATCAAAACTACAGTGAGGTATCACTTCACACCAGTCAGAAAGTGTTCAGCACACAGCACTGCACTGTGCTATGTCTCTTCAGTCATGTCTGACTCTTTGTGACCCCATGGACTATAGCCAGCCAGGCTCCTCTGGCCATGGAATTCTCCAAGACAAGAATACTGGAGTGGGTTGCCATTTCCTACTCCAGGGGATGTTCCCAGCAGAGGAATCAAACCTGGGTTTCTTATGTCTTCTGCATTGGCAGGTGGGTTCTTTACCACTAGCACCACCTGGGAAGTCCTACCAGTCAGAATGGCCATCATCAAAAAAAAAAAAAAATCTACAAACAATAAATGCTGGAGAGGATGTGGAAAAAGGGAACCCTCTTGCACTGTTGGTAAGAATATAAATTGATATATCACTATGGAGAACAATGTAGAGATTCCTTTAAAAATTAGGAATAAAGTGACCATATGACCTAGCAATCCCACTACTGGGCAAATGCCCTGACAAAACCATAATTCAAAAAGACACGTGTACCCCAAAGTTCACTGCAGCACTGGTTACAATATCCAGGTCATGGAAGCAACCTAGATGTCCATTAACAGATGAATGGATAGAGAAGTTGTGGTATACATATACAATGGAATATTACTCAGCCATAAAAATGAACAAATTAGAGCCAACTGAACTGACATGGATGAACCTAGAGCTTGTCATATGGAGTGAAGTCAGAAAGAAAAAAACAATACCCTATATAAATGCATATGTATTGAATCTAGAAAAATGGTACTGATAAACTTCTTTGCAGGGCAAGAATAGAGACACAGACATAAAGAATGGACTTGTGGACACAGTGGGGGAAAGAGGGTGGGATGAACTGAGAGAGCAGTATTCAAATATATATAACACCATGTGACAAACAGATAGCTAGTGGGAAGTTGCTGTAAAATACAGAGAGCCCAGCCTGGTGCTCTGTGACAACCTAGAAGGGTAGGAGGGGGGTGGGTGGGAAGGAGGCTCAAGCAGGGAGGGTACACATGTACACTTATGGTTGATTCATGTTATTGTATGGCAGAAACCAACACAATATTGTAAAGCAATTATCTTCCAATTAAACATTAAAAAAAAAAAAAAAGGTATTTCATAGTCTTTACTTCTAAAGGAACTTTCTGCACATTTACTTTAAAACTGTGTTCAATCGCCCCTACCTCTTTTGGCCTTTTCTGGCTCCACCAAGGTTGGGTTACCTGATCCTAAGTGCTAGGATTTTAGGTCCTTAGGTTAAGACTCTTGTGTTTGAGCTATTATCAGCCCTTTTCATCCCCCACAAAATAGTTACTGTCCAGATGTACAGCTATAGTCACCACTGGACTGTTAAGTGTTTATGAAGGCTTCGGTGGTATCTCAAATGTTAAAGGAATCTGCCTGCACTGATGAAGACCTCAGTTCAATCCTTGGGTTGGGAAGATCCTTTGGAGACAGGAATGGCAACCCACTCCAGTATTCTTGCCTGGAGAATCCCATGGACCAAGGAGCCTGATGGGCTACAGTCCATGGGGTAGCAAAGAGCTGAACATAACTGAGCAACTAACACACACACACATACATTCATATATCTTCTCAATTTTTCAATGAAAAGTTTGGAGTGTCTACTATTATATGCCAATACATATAACTCTAGTACATGAAGGGCATACAGTAGACACTCGATGGTTGTCCTGAGATAAAAACATTTTTTTCATGAGGCCCTTTGTCTTCTTTAGAAAAAAAGAAGGGATTGATAGTATTTTTAATCATTATTTTGTTGTTGTTTTGACCTTCTTTTTTTAATCTTCAGTGTCCAGCACAATGCCTGGCACACACTAGGTGTCATATAAAAGTTTTTTGACTAAATGAGTGAATCCCTAGAAAACTCTTCCCATATTTCTACTAGGGAAACTCAAACTCATGTTTCCTTCTTTGAGGAAGCCCTACTCAGGACCCCCAGACAATTTTATTAGCCTCTCCTTTACAGTCCCAGAGCAAATGTGCATACCTCTCCAAGAGTACTTAACAGCATTTTAAAATCTTTTTTGGAGTATCTTCTTTTTTCACTGGAATATGAGCTCTCTATATCATGTGTCTTGTTGACCCAGCATAAAGAATAGATAAATGTAAGAGCTATAATAAAATACAATATCTGAAAGTGTACAAGAAAGGCCCATTAATTAATTCTGAATGGAATGACAGGTTAGGTTTTTGGAGGAAATGGTATTGGGAATTGAAAGATGAATAAAATTTCAGGGTTATATAACAGGGATAGGAAAATGGCAGTCTCAGTAGAAGAGAGCATAACAAAGAAGGTATAACTGTGCATATATGTAAGTGGCTGGGCCACAAGAGAATGAAGAACTTGGAGATGGTGCAGGGGGAGTTCAAGAAAAGAGCAGGTTGTGAGAGGCTAATGCCATGCTGGGAATTGCCATGTGTGAGATGTGACTGTCACTGAGAAACACAGTGTACCACAGAGCATGAGAATATGATAAATGCAGAAAGCCATCACTGGGCTTGGTACATAGAATGTGGGAACTTTTAGGAGACTTTCTGCTGATACTGGAAGAAAGGATCAAGAAGGCAGGAGTTTCCCAATGAGTAGAAATAAAACACTAGATCATTCAACAATTAAAGAAGATAAAAAGACAAGGACAATAATTCAAAGTTGATGAAGGGGAACATGTGAGGAGGTCTAATAAAAGGAGACTAATTAATGGAGGCACTATCAAGAAACAGATGAAAAGGACAATACAGGTAGAAGGGCAGACCTTTAAAAGGAAGAAGGATATTCCTCCCTTAGGGATAAAACTGATAACCTTAAAATAGCCAACTTGTTACAGTTCTTTATTTTTTTTTTATATCTGCTTTTTTTTTTCTTTTTTGCCAATATATCAACATGAATCCGCCACAGGTATACATGTGTTCCCCATCCTGAACCCTCCTCCCTCCTCCCTCCCCGTACCATCCCTCTGGGTCGTCCCAGTGCGCTAGCCCCAAGCATCCAGTATCGTGCATTGAACCTGGACTGGCGACTTGTTTCATATATGATATTATACATGTTTCAATGCCATTCTCCTAAATCATCCCACCCTCTCCCTCTCCCACAGAGTCCAAAAGACCGTCCTATACTCTATTAGAATGCACATGGTAAGGGTAAATTTTAACCTCAAAGAGTATTTAATTGTACTTTTTTTTATCACTTAAATGGACAGGGACTATATTATTTAGAAGGGTAATGATCTAAGTAGTTTTAGCTAAGAGGGGCTTCCCAGGTGGCTCAGCAGTAAAGAATCTGCCCGTCAAGCAGTAGACATGGGTTTGATCCCTGGGATGGAAAGATCCCCTGGAGAAGGAAATGGCAACCCACTCAGTATTATTGCCTGGGAAATCTCATGGACTGAGGAACCTGGAGGGCTACAGTCCATACAGCCACAGTTGGACAGCCTTAGAAACCAAATAAGTATTAGCTGAGAGATGGTCTCTTAATTTTCTTGTAATTCTAAATGTCTTTGTCTATAAAGTCTCTTCCAAATCACTGCTCTTGATCATTTCCAGAGTCAGAGATGACAGCAAGTTTGTTCTTTCCCATATGCTGTAATGGAGAATGCTGATAGATGTATTGTGTTTTATGTCTCTAAAATGATATTCCATAGAGTGAAAAGTATCACAGTTAAATAACAGCAAACAAATACTGATTCCTTGCTACTATTTATTTTTTATTCTCCAAAATTCAATGGCTGAACAGACTATGTTAGAAAACTATTAAATGAAGTTGCCATATTTTAATTAAAACTTGATTTCAAGGCAATGTATATTTTTCTTATTCCTTTAAGAAATCATGGAGAATAGTGTGGAGATTCCTTAAAACACTGGAAATAGAATTGCCATACAACCCAGAAATCCCACTGCTGGGCATACACACCGAGGAAACCAGAACTGAAAGAGACACATGTACCCCAATGTTCATCGCAGCACTGTTTACAATAGCCAGGACGTGGAAGTAACCTAGATGTCCATCAGCAGATGAATGGATTAGAAAGCTGTGGTACATATACACAATGGAATATTACTCAGCTATTAAAAAGAATGCACTTGAATCAGTTCTAATAAGGTGGGTGAAACTGGAGCCTATTATACAGAGTGAAGTAAGTCAGAAAGAAAAACACCAATACAGTATATTAACACATATATATGGAATTTAGAAAGATGGTAATGATGACCCTATATACGAGACAGCGAGAGAGACACAGATGTGAAGAACAGACTTTTGGACTCTGTGGGAGAAGGCAAGGGCGGGATGATTTGAGAGAATAGCATTGAAACACGTATATTATCATATGTGAACTAGATCACCAGTCCAGGTTTGATGCATGAGACAGGGTGCTCAGGGCTGGTGCACTGGGATGACCCTGAGGGATGGGATGGGGAGGGAAGTGGGAGGGAGGGTCAGGATGGGGAACACATGTACACCCATGGCTGATTCATATCAATGTATGGCAAAAACCACTACAATATTGTAAAGTAATTAGCCTCCAATCAGAATAAATTATTATTTTTTTAAATCAGCACAACAGTGGTTCCCACACACAGATAGTTCCATACCCTTAAACTGTTGTCACATGCAACAACAAAAAATGAAACTCTTATAAAGTGTATGGAAAAGCATTCAGTTAATTGAGTTTCTCTTAACATAGTAACAAGGTTATTTTTTTTTTCATTATTAGAACACTGAATCAGTTACTTTATATAATCTGCTGAATAATCACTATGAGGTTGCAAAGAGATGGACATGATTGAGTGACTAACACTTTCAGGTACAGTAATATCTTAGATTAAAAGAAAATTTCAATAAATCCTTAAACTGTACCATAATCATCACTGAGTAATTTTTCTTTCCTTTTACTTTCCAAAATAAATCTATCACTATAATCTATTATAAAAGTTGTCTCAAATGATAAGTAATGCATTTACCAGCATATTAAGCCTAATTTGAATTATCTCTAGTTGTGGCTTTTCCTCATCTTAAATCATCCAACCTCCAAACTCTAATTTGTTTTTTGCTTTTGGCTGTAGTAGATACAGACACAGTTTTTAATGATCCATCCCATATGTTTGTTAAGGTTAGTTTAATTTTTCTTTGGCAGGAGTCTTTTTTTTTTTAACCTACATCAGGCAAGAAAAATTAGGTTGACCTAATTGTTTTTTGGAGCATGGGATTTTCTCAGCCATATTTGCAATGTTTCCTTTTAAATTCTGGTGTTCTCCCCACTCTTATTACCTTCTGTAAGGTGCTGGCCTTGCTAGGTTTTAATACTACTGTGCCAAGCTTATCTTCCCATCTTGATTGATTAGAGATTGATGGCATAGTATAAGTTTGCAGCAATATCCAAATATTACTGCTATATCTCTTAAACATCATCCCCCAAAAGTGTCCATGGACAATCCCCAAGGAGTCCTTCTCACTCCACCAGCTTCTGTTGTTATTAGCAGAAGACTTTGCCAGGTCTTGGCTCTCAATAAATCAGATACCCCTCTTGAACAGTGTCATAAGAAGGAAAGTACTGAGGGCTCAATAAAACTAACACCCTTATCATTCTCTTAGCCATTTATCTAGTCAACTCTCCCACTAGCATTTAAACAAATAATTTAACTAAAATAAAAGAGAAAAAAACCTTTCTTTCGTAAATTGTGAAATCTATCTGCTAGCATAAACTTATTTTCTAATTTAAGCTGATTTGTAGAATATCTGAAAGATAATACATACCAAGTCTCCTATAGATTGGAAAAATATTTTAAGAATTATTTTACTATGTGGTAGAACAAGGAATCTATTTTAGAAAATAAAATTAATCTTGTGAGGCTCTATGTTTTGTCTCTAGTGCTGTCTCAGGATGCATTGTACAAAATAGAATGAATTTTCACTGCCACCTAATATGCTAAGACAGGCTTCCCTGGTGGCTCAGATGGTAAAGAATCTACCCACAATGCAGGAGACCTGGGTTTGATCCTTGGGTTGGGAAGATCCCTGGAGGAGGAAACAGCAAACCACTCCCGTATTTTTGCCTGGAGAATTACATGGACAGAGAAGCCTGGTGGGTTCACAAAGAATCAGACACGACTGAGTGACTAACACAATATGCTAAGATGGTAATAGTTTTAACCTGTTTTTTTAGAAGTAAAGGTGGTAATAAATGCTTGTCTATGTAGATACAGTGTAAAAATGCAACAAGGATACAAAATATCTAATCCAAGAAATAAACAGGAATGATAATATATTCTACTGTGAATTAGGACTTTTAATACATTCATGCTTACCATTATGCATCAGTCATTCTTTATCAGAAACAAGTTCTATTTATACTCATCTTCATTTATGGGTTTCAGACTTGTTCATGTAAAGTTTGATGCTTATATCTTAGTAGTTTTGTTTGAACAAACAGAATAAGATGGAATACATATGTTTTTCCTTTTGTTATATTAGTTTGAGAGGTTTTTTCCTTTCTTAAAAATCAATGAGATGTGTAGTTTCAAAAAGGGGAATTTAAAACATTTTCACTTTTTTCACTTCTCAAAGAATCACCCCAAAATAATGGGGATAACATGAAACATAAAACCAATTCCATCATCAATGCAAATGAGACCATGTGAAAAACAAACTATTCATATAAATGTGGAAATATTAATAGATTAAATCAATGGCTTAACAAGTAGGAAAAGAGTCAAACCTAAGCAACTATGAAAGGTGGAAACCAATGAAAAGTCAGGTGATAGAAGAAGCACTGAGATCTGCAGCCCAAATGTAGAATTTTTAGAAGATTAGCAAGAGACCAAGGGTTTGTTATGTGGACAGTTAACCAAGAGTAGCCCTGAGCTCCAGGCATGGAGAAGGCCAGAGTGAGAGGCCGTACCAAAAACAGTGGTTAAGTCTAAAACTCAACCACTGAGTCACACCCCAAACCCATCCCACCTGGTTCCAGAATAGAAGCAGCTAGATTGATATCTCCAAGCCAAAGACTGCAGGTCCTTTGCTAGAGAAAATAGAGATGAAGATCTACAAGTACTAACATGTATGATCTCCTAATGACAAAGTTAACCAGCCATCTGACTACCCAAGACTTATTGTGGAAACCATTTTGAAATATATAGAAATATGGAATCACTATGCTGTGTACCAGGAACTACCATAGTGTTGTAGGTCAATTATTCCTCAAAAACAAAGTCATAGAAAAAGAGATCAAATTTGTGGTTACTAGAGGTGCAGGGTTTGGGGAGGGGGACTGGATAAAGGTAGTCAAAAATTTCATGTGTTTTCATGTTTCCTAGATATTTTAATGAGAAATTTAAAAACTATGGCAAGATGTTTGTCTTCTGCTATGTGACAAGAAAAAAGTTTTTATTGTTGAGGGTCTATAGCACAGTTTACTATTTAATTGTAAACTCTAGTAATATTTCATGGCTACTAAATTTGTTCATCAAAATATAACCCACAAATAGTACTATCAAATTATTTTAACAAGAGTACCAAACTAAGTCAAAGGGAAAAGGAAAGTTACCTATGCAAAAATTATTTCAAGACAGCTCACATATGCAACCATAAAAACTCAAATTAAAATACTAGAAGAAGAAATATAAAACTATGTCTTTCAATTTTGAGAAAGGCAAATATTTCTTAGGTAATAGTGTGGAAGCATTAGTGATGAAAGAGAAAATGGATAAATCTTACTAATTAAAATTAAAAACTTGTTTTCAACAAAATAAAACAACCCTATTAAGAAAATAAATAGGCAAATCACACACTAAGGTGATAATATTCACAACTCATGTAATTGATGAAAGATTTTAATTCAGAATATATAAACAACTTGTACAATTCCATGACAAAATGATAGGCAACCCAATTTAAAAATAGGCCAGTGTATTCCTAAAAGAAGACTGTTGAGTCTATTTCTCCACTGCTGCCCTGTAAATAAATTCTTCAGTACCATTTTTCTCGATTCCATATATATGCATTAAAATGCAATAATATCTTTGTCTTTCTGACTTACTTTACCCTGCATAATAGGCTTGAGGTTCATCTACCTCATTAGAACTAACTCAAATGTGTTCCTTTTTATGGCTAACTAATATTCCATTGTGTATATGTACCAAAATTTTTTATCCATTCATCTGTTGATGCACATTTAGGTTGCTTCTGCCTGGAGAAACAGACATAGAGAATAGATTTATGGACATGGGGAGAGGTGGGGAGAGGGGAGGAGAAGGTGAGATGTATGGAAAGAGTAACATGGAAACTTACATTACCATATGTAAAATAGATAGCCAACAAGAATTTGCTGTATGTCTCAGGAAACTCAAACAGGGGCTCTGTATCAACTTAGAGGGGTGGGATGGGGAGGGAGATGGGAGTAAAGTTTAAAACGGAGGGCATATATGTATACCTATGGCTGATTCATGTTGAGGTTTGACATAAAACAACAAAATTCTGTAAAGCGATTATCTTCAATTGAAAAATAAATAAATTTTGTTAAAAGTAACAGCAACAACAACAACAAAAAACCATTGAAGATAGACTGGATCTCAGTAGATCCTGGGAATCTCTATTTTGCAAAAGCTGCTTCCAGTCACTATGAGGTCTGGCCAAGTGAAGGAATCTCTACTCTGTCACCTTATTTCAACTCAGACTTTTGTCTAGTCCCAGCCCTTTCACAACCAAATGTTTCTGTAAGAAAAAAAAAATAAATACAAAGTCTAATAAGTACATTGAAAAGTGCTCAATATTACCAGTCATCAGGGAAAAGCAAATTAAAACCAAAATGAGAAATAACAAACCACTACACAACCACTGAAACAGTTAAAATGAAAAAGAATGAATACAAATACTATTAATGATGTGGCTGTTGTTCAGTAGCTCAGCTGTCTGACTCTTTGAAGCAACATGCTCTGCAGCACATCAGACTTCCCTGTACTTCACTATGTCCTAGTTCATTTCAGCTCAGTCACTCAGTCAAGTCCAACTCTTTGCGACCCCATGGACTGCCGCACACCAGGCTTCCCTGTCCATCACCAACTCCTGGAGCTTACTCAAACTCAGGTCCATCAAATAGGTGATGCCATCCAACCATCTCATCCTCTGTCGTCCACTTCTCCTCCCACCTTCAATCTTTCACAGCATCAGGGTCTTTTCAAATGAGTCAGTTCTTCAAATCAGGTGGACAAAGTATTTGAGCTCCAGGTTCAGCAATGAATATTCAGGACTGATCTCCTTTAGGACTGACTGGTTTGATCTCCTTGCAGTCCAAGGGACTCTAAAGAGTCTTTTCCAACACCACAGTTCAAAAGCATCAATTCTTCAGTATTCAGCTTTCTTTAAGGTCCAACTCTCACATCCATACATGACTACTAGAAACACCATAGCTTTGACTAGATGGACCTTTGTTGGCAAAGTAATGTCTCTGCTTTTTAATATGCTGTCTGAGTTGGTCATAGCTTTTCTTCCAAGGAACAAGCGTCTTTTTATTTCATGGCTGCAGTCACCATCTGTAGTGATTTTGGAGCCCCCAAAAATAAAGTCTCTCACTGTTTCCCCATTTATTTGCCATGAAGTGGTGGAACCGGATGCCGTAATCTTAGTTTTCTGAATGTTGAGTTTTAAGCCAACTTTTTCACTCTCCTCTTTCACTTTCATCAAGAGGCTCTTTAGTTCTTCTTCGCTTTCTGCCATAAGGGTGGTGTCATCTGCATATCTGAGGTTATTGATATTTCTCCCAGAAATCCTGATTCCAGCTTATACTTCATCCAGCCTGGCATTTTGCATGATGTACTTTTCACAGAAGTTAAATAAGCAGGGTGACAGTATACAGCCTTGACACATTCCTTTGCTGATTTGGAACCAGTCTGCTGTTTCATGTCCAGTTCTAACTGTTGCTTCCTGACCTGCATATAGGTTTCTCAGGAGGCAGGTCAGGTGGTTTGGTATTCCCATCTCTTGAAGAATTCTCCACAGTTTGTTGTGATCCACACAGTCAAAGGCTTTGGCATAGTCAATAAAGCAGAAGTAGATGTTTTTCTGGAACTCTCTTGCTTTTTCAATGATCCAACAGATGTTGGCAATTCAATCTCTGGATCCTCTGCCTTTTCTAAAATCATCTTGAACATCTGGAAGTTCACGGTTCATGTACTGTTGAAGCCTGGCTTGGAGAATGTTGAGCATTACCTTGCTAACGTGTGAGATAAATGAAATTGTCTGGTAGTTTGAACATTCTTTGGCATTGCCCTTCTTTGGGGTTGGAATGAAAATTCAAAGGAGAAGCCCCAGCAAGACTGTGGGAGAGGTGAAATGGCATTTAGGATCAAATCCCATACCTGCCAGAGATGTTTGGAGGGCTCAAACAAAACCTTGTGTGCACCAGGAAACCCCACAGGGACTGAGTTAGAGTGTCTCCTGTGGAGGTATGGGTCCGCAGTGGCCTGCCTCAGGGGCAGGGTCTCTGGGTGCAACAGACCTGAGCATGGCATAAGCCCTCTTGGAGGAAGTCACCATTAACCCCACCATAGAGCCACCAGAACTTACACTTACACTTATGTCCTAGAGTTTGCTTAAATTTATGTCCATTGAGTCAATGATGTCATCCAACCATCTCATCCTCTGTCACCCCTTTTCCTCCTGCCCTCAATCTTTCCCAGCATCAGGGTCTTTTCCAGTGAGTCAGCTCTTCACATCAGGTGGCCAAAGTATTGGAGCTTCAGCTTCAACATTAGTCCTTCCAATGAATATTCAGTGTTGATTTCCTTTAGGATTGACTAGTTTGAGCTCCATGCTGTCCAAGGAATTATCAAGGGTCTTCTCCAGAACTAGAGTTCAAAAGCATCAGTTCTTTGGTGCTCAGCCTTCTTTATGGTCCACCTCTCACTATCGTACATGACTACTGGAAAAAATCATAGCATTGACTATATGGACCTATGTTGGCCAAATGATGTCTCTACTTTTTAATACACTGTCTGCATTTCTCAAAATGTGGAGCTCGTAGTATTCTCCTACCTTGCTAGTGGAAATTTAAATGGTCCAATTCCATTCACTCTATGATCCAAAAGTTCCACTCATAGATATTTATCTAAGAGAAATGAAAACATATGTCTTCAAAAAGACTTTTTACACCTAAAGCAACTAGAAAAGGAAGAAATAAAGAACCCCAGGGTTAGTAGAAGGAAAGAAATCTTAAAACTTAGAGCGGAAATAAATGCAAAAGAAACAAAAGAGATCATAGCAAAAATCAACAAAACCAAAAGCTGGTTTTTTGAAAGGATAAATAAAATTGACAAACCATTAGCCAGACTCATCAAGAAACAAAGGGAGAAAAATCAAATCAATAAAATTAGAAATGAAAATGGAGAGATCACAACAGACAACACAGAAATACAAAGGATCATAAGAGAGTACTATCAACAATTATATGCCAATAAAATGGACAACGTGGAAGAAATGGACAAATTCTTAGAAAAGTACAACTTTCCAAAACTCGATCAGGAAGAAATAGAAAATCTTAACAGACCCATCACAAGCACGGAAATTGAAACTGTAATCAAAAATCTTCAAGCAAACAAAAGCCCAGGTCCAGACGGTTTCACAGCTGAATTCTACCAAAAATTTAGAGAAGAGCTAACACCTATCCTGCTCAAACTCTTCCAGAAAATTGCAGAGGATGGTAAACTTCCAAACTCATTCTATGAGGCCACCATCACCCTAATACCAAAACCTGACAAAGATCCCACAAAAAAAGAAAACTACAGGCCAATATCACTGAGGAACATAGATGCAAAAATCCTTAACAAAATTCTAGCAATCAGAATCCAACAACACATTAAAAAGATCATACACTATGACCAAGTGGGCTTTATCCCAGGGATACAAGGATTCTTCAATATCCGCAAATCAATCAATGTAATACACCACATTAACAAATTGAAAAATAAAAACCATATGATTATCTCAATAGATGCAGAGAAAGCCTTTGACAAAATTCAACATCCATTTATGATCAAAACTCTCCAGAAAGCAGGAATAGAAGGAACATACCTCAACATAATCAAAGCTATATATGACAAACCCACAGCAAACATTATCCTCAATGGTGAAAAATTGGAAGCATTTCCTCTAAAGTCAGGAACAAGACAAGGGTGCCCACTTTCACCATTACTATTCAACATAGTTTTGGAAGTTTTGGCCACAGCAATCAGAGCAGAAAAAGAAATAAAAGGAATCCAAATTGGAAAAGAAGAAGTAAAGCTCTCACTGTTTGCAGATGACATGATCCTCTACATAGAAAACCCTAAAGATTCCACCAGAAAATTACTAGAACTAATCAATGACTATAGTAAAGTTGCAGGATATAAAATCAACACACAGAAATCCCTTGCATTCCTATACACTAATAATGAGAAAACAGAAAGAGAAATTAAGGAAACAATTCCATTCACCATTGCAATGGAAAGAATAAAATACTTAGGAATATATCTACCTAAAGAAACTAAAGACCTATATATAGAAAACTATAAAACACTGGTGAAAGAAATCAAAGAGGACACTAACAGATGGAGAAATATACCATGTTCGTGGATTGGAAGAATCAATATAGTGAAAATGAATATACTACCCAAAGCAATCTATAGATTCAATGCAATCCCTATCAAGCTACCAACAGCATTCTTCACAGAGCTAGAACAAATAATTTCACAATTTGTATGGAAATACAAAAAACCTCGAATAGCCAAAGTGATCTTGAGAAAGAAGAATGGAACTGGAGGAATCAACCTACCTGACTTCAGGCTCTACTACAAAGCCACAGTTATCAAGACAGTATGGTACTGGCACAAAGACAGAAATATAGATCAATGGAACAAAATAGAAAGCCCAGAGATAAATCCACGCACATATGGACACCTTATCTTTGACAAAGGAGGCAAGAATATACAATGGATTAAAGACAATCTCTTTAACAAGTGGTGCTGGGAAATCTGGTCAACCACTTGTAAAAGAATGAAACTAGAACATTTTCTAACACCATACACAAAAATAAACTCAAAATGGATTAAAGATCTAAACATAAGACCAGAAAGTATAAAACACCTAGAGGAGAACATAGGCAAAACACTCTCTGACATACATCACAGCAGGAACTTCTATGACCCACCTCCCAGAATATTGGAAATAAAAGCAAAAATAAACAAATGGGACCCAATTAACCTTAAAAGCTTCTGCACATCAAAGGAAACTATTAGCAAGGTGAAAAGACAGCCTTCAGAATGGGAGAAGATAATAGCAAATGAAGCAACTGACAAACAACTAATCTCGAGAATATACAAGCAACTCCTACAGCTCAACTCCAGAAAAATAAATGACCCAATCAAAAAATGGGCCAAAGAACTAAATAGACATTTCTCCAAAGAAGACATCCAGATGGCTAACAAACACATGAAAAGATGCTCAACCTCACTCATTATCAGAGAAATGCAAATCAAAACCACTATGAGGTACCATTTCACACCAGTCAGAATGGCTGCGATCCAAAAGTCTACAAGTAATAAATGCTGAAGAGGGTGTGGAGAAAAGGGAACCCTCTTACACTGTTGGTGGGAATGCAAACTAGTACAGCCACTATGGAGAACAGTGTGGAGATTCCTTAAAAAACTGGAAATAGAACTGCCTTATGATCCAGCAATCCCACTGCTGGGCATACACACTGAGGAAACCAGAAGGGAAAGAGACATGTGTACCCCATTGTTCATCGCAGCACTGTTTATAATAGCCAGGACATGGAAGCAACCTAGATGTCCATCAGCAGATGAATGGATAAGAAAGCAGTGGTACATATACACAATGGAGTATTACTCAGCCATTAAAAAGAATACATTTGAATCAGTTCTAATGAGGTGGATGAAACTGGAGCCTACTATACAGAGTGAAGTAAGCCAGAAAGAAAAACACCAATACAGTATACTAATGCATATATATGGAATTTAGAAAGATGGTAACAATAACCCTGTGTACGAGACAGCAAAAGAGACACTGATGTATAGAACAGTTTTATGGACTCTGTGAGAGAGGGAGAGGGTGGGAAGATTTGGGAGAATGGCATTGAAACATGTAAAATATCATGTATGAAACGAGTTGCCAGTCCAGGTTCGATGCACGATACTGGATGCTTGGGGCTGGTGCACTGGGACGACCCAGAGGGATGGAATGGGGAGGGAGGAGGGAGGAGGGTTCAGGATGGGGAACACATGTATACCTGTGGCGGATTCATTTTGATATTTGGCAAAACTAATACAATTATATAAAGTTTAAAAATAAAATTAAAAAAAATAAAATAAAAATAAAAAAAATTAAAATAAAACAACAACAAAAAAAGACTTGTGTACAAATGTTTATTGCGATTTTAGTCATAATAACCACAAACTGGAAACATATCAGTGTCCATCACCAGGAAAACAGATAAGTAAACTGTATATTTTTTCTATGGTATACTTCTCAGTGACTTCCCTGGTGGTTCAACAGTAAAGAATCTGCCGCAATTCAGGACACTCTAGAGACACATGTTCAATTCCTGGGTCAGGAAGATTTGCTGAAGGAGGGGATGGCAACCCACTCCAATATTCTTGCCTGGAGAATTCCAAGGACAGGGGAGCCTGGCAGGCTACAGTCCATAGGGTCTCAAAGAGTAGGACATATGTACACATGCATACTTCTCAGTGATAAAAAGGAACATGGATGCATCTCAAAAACATTATGCTAAAGAAAATGAGCCAGATATAAAGAGTGTGTGCAATCTGATTCCATTTAAATAAAGTACTAGATTAGGTAAAACTAATTAATTAGTGATCACTTGGTGCATGTGTGTGAGGGGGGTTATTTCATGGGAAGGGGCAATAAGTCCACTTTCTAGGGTGGTGGAAATAGTCTATATCTACATAAAAATGCGGGTGACACAGACACATTCATTTTTCAGTATTAATGGAACTGTGCAATTAAATTTGTGCCTTTTACTCTATGTGGATGATTTCAATATACTTATCATATGGATGCAATGGCTGTATTCCCTGGTGGCTCAGATGGTAAAGAATCTCTCTGCAATGTGAGAGATCTGGGTTCAATCCCTGGGTTGGGAAGGTTCCCTGGAGGAGGGCATGGCAACCCACTCCAATATTCTTGCCTGGAGAATCCCCATGGACAGAGGAGCATGGCGGGCTGCAGTCCATGGGGTCACAAAGAGTCAGACATGGCTGAGTGACTAAGCACGCAGCACATGGAGGCAATAGAAAGCCCAGGATTCCATACTAGATTTATAAAACATTTTTCCTGAAATTATCAAATCATTGGGTAACATAGTATAGAGTCCAAATGACATATTCTAAAAACCCACCCAAAGTAGATTTTGATACCACTACATCAGAAGTGCCAGCTTTATGATGATTCCACTACTGCTTATGAGGAATTCTACTGCAGATGGAAGTTAAAAACTGAAAACTGCTGTGCTGTGCTTACTCACTCAGTCATGCCCGACTCTTTGAGATCCCATGAACTGTAACCCACTAGGCTCCTCTGTCCATGGGATTCTCTAGGCAAGAATACTGGAATGGTTTGCCATCCCCTTCTCCAGGGGATACTCTCAATCAAAAATGGCAGAACAGAATCTTTAGTTCCTCCCTGAAGTACAAAAATAACAGTATCTGATACACAGGCTTGAATTGTTTTACAGACACTAAAGCCCCCACTGAATGGAGAAAGTTAACCACATGATGACGGCGAGCACATAGCCCTCAGACTGGCTGGAGCGTGAGGGTAAAGTTAACCCCTGTGATACTGCCATTCTACCTTCCCATCAACAGATCAGAGAACTGTGCCTGAGTTGACCACGTACCCTGAAACTCCACTCCCTCATCTTGCCTTAAAAATGCTTCCCTGAGTATCCAAAGCTGGTGCTCTGTGACAACCTGGAGGGATGGAGTGGTGAGTAAGATGGCAGGGGGGTTCAAGATGGAGGGGACACATGTATACCTATGGCCAATTCATATTGATGTATAGCAAAAAACCATCACAATATTGTAAAGTAATTATCCTCCAATTAAAATAAGTAAATAAATTTTTTAAAATGCTTCCCTGAAACCTACTGGGGGCCTTTTGAGCATAAGCTGTCCCATACTCTTGCTCGACCCTCTCAATAAATCTTTCTCCACTCCAAACTCCCATGTTTCAGTTTGTTTGGCCTCACTGTGCAAGGAGTACATTAACTTGGATTCGAACAACAGATAGAGATTCTTAGGTTCTGTTGAGCACAGCTGAAGTGTTATATATTTCTAGCTAATCAGTATGTCTTGAATATCACTCATTTCATCAATACAAAATAAAATATAACTTCACTTATGCTAATTTATAAATACCCTAGAGCTGACCTCAAGTAAAAATAGTTGAAGTTTAGTAACCTTGTGAGTTTTAGAGTCTGGTAAGAGTAGTGTTTCTCAACCATGCAATATGTTCAAATCATCTCTGGAGAGTTTTTAAATCCCAAAGGCTAGGCCACAATTCAGGCCAGTAAAATCAGAGTTTCTAGGGCTGGGATCCAGTCAATAGTATTTTTCAAACCTCCCTAGGTGATTCCAATTTATAGACAAAGAGAAGCACTGGATTAGTCCATGGACTTCTCCAGGCCAGAATGCTGGAGTAGACTTTCCATTCTTCAGGGGATGTTCCCAACCCAGGGATCAAACCCAGGTCTCCCACATTGCAGAGGGATTCTTTACCATTTGAGTCACAAGGGAAGCCCTAAAACCTTCCAATCAAGCCTAATTTCAGTGGATATTATTGAATAGGTGTTTTAAATGCTGTTTAACTACGTTTAATGGATAAGTAATACACATTATACACCATACTGTTGAAGTTTAAATGTTTTTAAGTAAATACATAACATGAAACACATCCCATTTCCTCAATGATAGAACAGAAACAACAGAACTATAGATACCAACTAGGTCTATGGCATACCACCCTGAACGCGCCCCATCTCGTCTGATCTCAGAAGCTAAGCAGGGTCGGGCCTGGTTAGTATTCGGATGGAAGATACCAACTAGAACAGACTAGTAATAACCACCACCAGCACCTGGCACCAGGAAGGGAATGTGGCCATTTTTGAATAATGGATCTAGAGAAGGGAATGGCTAAATACATTTGTATACAGATGACTAAGACTCTGCACTGAAAATTTGGTTTTTAAGCAATTACATCCTGAGATTGCCTGTAAATAGTAATACATGCCCTGATTCAAAGAAGTGACTATCTCAGCCAGACCACGTTAAAGTCAAAGCAGCAAGGTATGTACAATTAGTTAAGAACAGGATGACAGGAGAAGAAAACCTGAAACAGACCAGAGCATTGATAATTCCCTTAGCCCAGTGGGCCAAAGATTTTACTAGTTCCTGATGAGATATCAGAAGATATTTTCAGAACATTACTGCAAGTTACTTGTATTTGTGGTATATAAATAAATTTATGTAAATTGCTGAGTAAAGTGTATATATGAAACGAGTCACCAGTCCAGGTTTGATGCACGATACTGGATGCTTGGGTCTGGTGCACTGGGATGACCCAGAGGGATGGTATGGGGAGGGAGGAGGGAGGAGGGTTCAGGATGGGGAATACATGTATACCTGTGGTGGATTCATTTCGATATATGGCAAAACCAATACAATATTGTAAAGTTAAAAAATAAAATCAAGATTAAAAAAAAGTGTATATTTTCATATGATTTGGTGATAGTGCGGATTTCTCTTGTAATCTTTATTTTTTAAACAGTCTGATATATCACAAACTTGGCCCAATCCTAATCAGTTCTCCATCTTAAAAGATTCTCTTCTTGAATGGATACATATACACGTACAACTGAGTCCCTTTGCTGTCCACCTGAAACTATCACAGCATTGTTAATCAACTATATTCAAATATAAGATAAAAAGCTGAAAAAAATTCTCCCTTAACGAATGTGAACCCAGACCTCCAATGCCCTATAAATATTTCTCTTCTGACTCCCCACTTCAGAGTCACTGCTAAGGCTTGTCAAGGTGATATTCATTCCAACTGTAGTTATTTCTAAAAAATTTATCTTTAAGAAATTTTATAAAGATACTTTGGTGAGATTTTGGTGAGATCAACAGCAACATCATAAAGAATATCTAATCAAGGCTAATGCCTGCTTTGGAATGCCATTTACTACATGAACTCAGTAAATGTATATTGATAATGTTTAGGTAAAAACAAATTTAGCAACAAAAAATTCCAATCAAATATTGCAAAATATTTTTTTCCCATCCCATTTGTTAATCAAAAACAGCCTGAGAGGATTTGAGGAGGAAAAAAACGCCCAATTGCATCCCCAAAGAGCTCCTTTGTTAGAATCACGTCACCTAATGCTTATTAGAGATTTACATCCAAATGCTATATTCAATCACAGTGTTCTGTTCATTATTTCCCTCCCTCTGCAAACATCATCTTGAAATCATCTATCCAAATGTCATATACATGACATTTCTATCAAGTCTTTGAGGAACCCTTCCAACTTTCTCTTTATAATTAATTACTCCCTTCTCTCAGCTATGTCTTTTGTGTTTACCACACAGTAATATTTGTTTTCATTTCTTTCTCCATTTGCTTTGATCTATTTGAGGGCAGGATCCACAGTAGTTATGTCCCTTTGGGGCTCATCATTGCAGAGTCTAAATTTAAAAAAAAAACAAAACATAATAAGTATTTTTTCAAATGTTTAACCAGGTTTTTGGTCCTGTGATTATTTTACTTAATTTCAAACTTTACTTATAAACCCTTATTAACAAATGACACCTGAGTGCTATAATACTTCTGCATGAGAAAAAGGTCCACTAAGATTGAGAAACACAGTTATCAGCTGGTTGGAACAGAAATTCCAGCTAGAACAAGGGCAACTAAAATAGAAACTAGAAAGGGGCCAAAGGTGAGAGTTGACTATTTGGGATTGTTCTGTGGAATGAGAATTTTATAGAAGTTCTGTAGTTTTTGCATCCTTTCTAGGGAAATTTCAAAATAATTTATTTTTGTATGCTTAAGTATTTCAGTTAAAAAAATAGCTAATATGTAAGATTCTATCAGGTTCAAAAGAGCAGGATTTGTGTGTGTGTGTATTTTCTTGCAGAAAATAAAAATCTATATTGTCAAGTCACATCCTGCATTGTTATTTTGCCTGAATTTCTTCAGAAATATATTCTAGTCACTATATACCCTGTTTAAAAACAGAAAACTTTCTAATGTTGCATTCTTCAGTGAAAAAAAAAAAAAACTTGTTTTCTCTCTTTTAATGGATCTGAAAAGTAAATGACATATTGAGGTCACTAGGAAAATGAATGTCAAGATTGACATGAGTCAAGATTTACCTAACAAGCCTTCCTTCACCTGCAGTCAATGAGTGGTTACATGGTATAGAAGAAAGACATTAGCTTTAGTATCCAAGATCCTGAGATCTAATTAGAAGCTTGCAAATTTATGTGGGCAACAATGGACCATTATTTCATGTCTCTGGGTCTCAGTTTCTTCTTTCATTAAATATAATAGTCCCTCTTTTATAGAATTTTCTTGAGAAATACATAAGTGAAAAAGTAAATAGTAGGCAATGAAAATATTAAAGTTGAATTGGAAATGTATTCATAGCAACTCTGTAAATCAGTTAGGTAAATAAGAATTTCAGTCACCTATATCATCATTCTATAGATGGGATCATGGAGTTCTGGGTTCAGAACCAAGAATTTAAAGAAAAACTCTTGGGGAGCATAACTGAGGCAGTGTAAGATTTGCCAAGACACTGCAGAAAATAAACCACCCCTAACATGAGACCATAGAGGTGTTTCCATATCCACGAGTGGTCCAGATCTCTGTTTTATGTCTCTTTTGAAAGAAGGCAAAGTGTTTTTCTCTATCTAGTTCTCACAAAAGAAGTGGGCAGAAATGTTAGCCATGTGACTTTAATGAATATCATATGAACTAGTTTCCTTACACACTGCTTTGGAAATGTCACCAAATCAAAGGTTGCACTTAGAAAGGGCATAAAACTGAACAAGATAACGGGACACTTGTTGCCAGGCATACAAGAGAGGACATCACCTTTGCAGCCAGAAAATAGAACAAGGACGCAGTAAATTTGGTTACTACACATAGAGACATCACTCAGAATATGTTGATGCACCTACTTTACCTTGAAAATTGGTTCCTCTAATGGCCAAAATTAAATAAGAATAATGGAAAATACATTTTTAAAGTACTATAAGAAAATGATAGTAGATAGAAGATGTATAATGCAGAGCCAACACACCTACAATCAGAGTCTCTAAAGAAGAGAAGCTTTGTAGTAGGACAGAGCAAATACTTTCAGGCACAATTATGAAAGAACTTTTCTGAAACTAAAGAAAGACTTGAATCTATATGTTGAAAGTAAACAATACACACTAAAGAAATCTGGTTTATGATAATTCAAACAAGACATATTTTGCCTTAGAATTAAATTTCTCTTCCTAAGAAGATGGCATCATCAATTCAATAAATATGAACATGGGCAAACTTGAGATGGTGAGGAACAGAAAAGCCTGGCACGCTGCAGTTCATGGGGTCACAAAGAGTGGGACATGACTTGGCAACTGAACAAATAAAGAATAAATTAAAATTTTCTCTTAGGGAGAACACAGATGAAAAAAATTATGGGGACACATTATAGTAAAGTAATTATTTGGATTATATTAAGTTCAGTTCAGTCACTCAGTCATGTCCGACTCTTTGTGACCCCATGGACTGCAATATGCCAGGCCTCCCTGCCCATCACCAACTCCTGGAGTTTACTCAATCTCATGTCCATTGAGTTGGTGATGCCATCCAACCATCTCATCCTCCGTTGTCCCCTTCTCCTCCTGCCTTCAATCTTTCCCAGCATCAGCGTCTTTTCAAATGAGTCAGTTCTCTGAGACTTTCTGCATAAAGCACAGCAGATGGAACCTACTTCTTAAAAAATATTTTCTATAAATCTTTGCAGCAGCTATAACCTGGAGGAAAGCTACAGGGTACAAATGAAAGCATTCACCTTCTTAGCATTCCCTTTTTCTATGCCTTAGCCCTTTATCATTTCTAATTTTTAGTATTTATATCTTTTTCCTTATTTTTTAATTGAAGTATAGACTTACAACATTACATTAAATTCAGGTATACATAATGACTCAATACACTTATAGATTGTACTCTAAAATTATTACAAAATAATAACTATATTTTCCTGTACTGTACAATGTATCCTTGTTGCTTATCTATTTTTACATAGTAGTTTTTTTCTCTTGAATAATTTAACAATATTTTAGATATTTTTATAATTAAAAAAAAAACAGCTTTGGGGGAAAAAATGGGTTCTTCTCTCAAACAAAACCAAATAAACCTAAACAAAGTACACAGTGGGAAGGCCCAGCACATCTTCCAGGTACTTGTTTTCCCGTTGTTAGGCAGTTAGAAATTCAACTCATGCTTAAAATGCACACTTAGTCATCTACACTTAACACATTTTCTGTGGCCCTAAAGTGCTGTTGATAAACAGTTAGTTAAAAACTCTCACAGATAATAGTTCCAGAATGCCCTTCTGTTGAAAAGCCTGTTACCCATGGAACTCTTCCAAGCAAAACAAACAGTAGGAACTTCAGGACAACCTCTGTGGGGCTCTTACCTTGCACTCACATGATTCAACTCTCATCTAATTGCCATTTGGCTGCCAACAATTTTCCATGTCTCTACATGGTGTTGCAGCAAATACAGTCTACTG
Organism: Bubalus kerabau; assembly: GCF_029407905.1. Classification (NCBI taxonomy): domain Eukaryota; kingdom Metazoa; phylum Chordata; class Mammalia; order Artiodactyla; family Bovidae; genus Bubalus; species Bubalus kerabau. The sequence continues at coordinate 31,887,291 of NC_073624.1, read as the reverse complement.
TGACTAGGAATCCTGATTGGACTATAATCAACTGTGTGCCTTTCTACCCTCACCTGAGCTTGAGGGTGGTTCAGTGGGATGCCAGAATCATTTTTTATCATTGATGCTTAAAACAGGATTTGGTGTCTAATGGGTCCTCAGTAAATATTTGTTGACTGTTTTAAGAATGCCATCATTATCACATTTTCTTTCCTACCAACCCATGCCTTTGTTTATAATAGAGATCTTGTCTCCATGTCTTCATTCTGTCTAATAATATTGGGTGGCCAGAAAGTTTGTTCTGCTATGGCAGCAAAACCCAAATGAACTTTTTGGTCAACTCAGTACCTAGATTCCTGAGTGCCTGACAGCAAATGATAACCCTCTGAATTAAATAAAATCTTTAAGCTATGTACCACGCATTCACTCATTCACTTTCACCAAGTCCCCCAACTACTTTCTCAATTCCAACAAATATTTATCATCTATTGCCTGAGAATACTGTGCAATATTTTATACAAGTTGGAAAATTGCACAATCACTGCCATTTATAATCAGCACTCTCCAATAAAAAGATAATGACAGTCATGAGTGAAAGCGAATGTGCACTTCCAGTTTTTCTAGTAGTTATATTAAAAAAGGGAAAAGGAAAAGGTAAAATTAAGTTCAATTGTAAACTTTAACTACATATATGAAAATTACCATTTCAACACGTTCAATGTAAAACTTATTAATGATAAATTTTACTTTTTTTTCTTAGCAAGTCTTTAGAATCTGGAGTGTATTTTTAGGCTTACAGTATGTTGAGTTTGGAAATATCAGTGACAACGTGTGGCTAGTGGTTACCATACTGAGCAGCACAGACCTATAAAATCACCTTCTCATAAAAGAAAGAGGATTGTAATACAAAATAGAATAGAATGAATGCGATATTAAGTTACAACAACAGAACATGGGGGCAAAGAGAGGACCCAATTCTAAGAGGAGGGAAGGAAGTAGACTCCTCTGGACCTACTCTAATTCTTTTCTCTGTACTAAACATGGCATCCTCTCATCTTACTCGCCACTTCTTCCTTCATCCTGTGTGATACTTCCGTGACTGTGTGCATCCACATATCTGTGCAAGTAGTTCAGTGTTTCTTAAGACTACACATAAATGGATGACACATTTATGTGAGTGTAGGCTATGTGTAATTGAATATGACTCTCCAGTTTATATAAATCATGATTTAGAATATATGGGAGGGGCAAATGCAAGATAAAAAGAAGGGGTGAACAAAATTGAAAGACAGGGCTGTGATTGGTAGACCTTCCAATGGTGTATTCCTTTCCTAGTGTATTACCAAAAGGTAAGAGCAGACAATGAGTAAGATAAAGAGAAACCTAGTTAAAAGGTAAGCCAACTAATTCTGCTTGTCTCCTTCACAGGAAAAAGAATTAGCAGAAATTAATGACAGTGTTTTCATAGATCTGTTTTACAAATATCTCCTAGTTCTTGACTATCAGGACTAGATATGAATTTAAAATGTGGAATTGGAACTCTTGGTAAAGGTATTGGAATGCTTGGTAAAGGTATTCCTAATGTTAATATTTTCTATCTGGTATAGACAAGCATGAGGAGATGGAAAAAAAAAAAAAACACAGAGTGCCAATTTAGGAACCCAATGTAAAATAAATGATAAAAGATTTGGGGGGAAATGCATCAGAACAACACTAAACACATACATAAAGCATTTGCATGGGATGAATTCCTTCATAAAGCAGTTGAGATGAGAGTTTTGCAGGCTGGGGATTTTATTTGATTGAAAAGAAGGGAAAGTGACTGAGAAGGGAAAACTTAAAAATGAAACATGATATATCCTAAACAGACTGAAGAGTGTAGAATGGGAAATAAGCAGCTATATACAAAATTAATTGACATCAAGCAAATAAGTGACAGTGAGAAAGAAAGGAAATAAAAGAAGCCGGGACTCGAGTTTTCACAGACTCACCCTACGCCCACTGGCTACCAGTTAGTTATCTGGTCTCTCTCAGACTAAGTATCCTCATCTGAAACAGGCGGCTCATAATATGTTGTCATATAATGTGTTTAGCACAAAGCCTAGTACTTAATACACATTTAATACTCATTTCAGTTGCATTTGTTAGAAAGTTTGAGATAACAAGGTTTGGAATTTGATAACAAGGGCAGTTGGTTACTGTTGGGAAGTAGAAAGTCTAGGGTAACAAGGTTTAGAATTTGATAACAAGGGCAATTGATTACTGTTGGGAAGTATGGTGAGTTATCTTTAATGGAAAAAATATTTTATTTTTATTACCATTTAACAAAAGAAGCTATAAATGAAGGAGTTCAGTGTACAGTGTGGTGATCGTCTAAGCGAAAGGCTGATAGAGCCCGGGCCAGAGTTGTGCCTGAGTGAAGAAAAAGTGGGGAAGGCAAAGTCATATTTTTCATAATCTGAGATTTTATAATGAATGAGGTCTGAAAAGAACAAAGAGAAAAGTCTCCCCCTAGTTCACCACGAAGCACTCAGATCACTTTGGGAAGCTTTCTTAATATCTCCAAACTTTACTTCCCTCCTCTTTAGAATATAAATAAATGTTAGTCGCCAAGTCACGTCTGACTCTCTTGAGACGCCACAGACTGTAGCCCACCAGGCTCCTCTGTCCATGGAATTCTCCAGGCAAGAGTACTGGAGAGGACACTGTTTCCTTCTCCAGGGGATCTTCCTGGCCCAGGGGTTGAACCCGGGTCTCTGGCATTGCAGGCAGATTCTCTACTGTCAGAGCCACCAGGGAAGCCCCAAAACCAAAAGCAGCTGTGTGCTAAGAATGAGGCTTGTTGAGATTGGTGTGCGCTGAGGCACACAGCCTGCTGATGGATGATACCTCGCCACAGGCCGCTTGGCTGCCCCCAGCATGGGGCAGGATAGCTTCTTGGTGGGCTTAACCATGAGAAGCAAGGAAAGTCTACATGCATGCGCATGTGGCACTCTTTGCCCAAGGTCTGGGGACTTTCCCCTAGGCGCAAACAAGGAGCTAGTCCTCCGTATATAGCCTAGAACACAGGCCTTTGGCACGAACTTTCTTTAGAGTGGGGATAATGTGTGACCATAAGCTTCACAGGAACATTAGGAGGATTAAGTGAGTTATTATTTGTCAAGCACTTACACTGACTGGCACATGCTTGGTGCTATGTAAGTACACCTTAGGTGAATCTGATAACCACAAATGCAATGTTTTGAAAGCTCTGGTGTGTGTGTTCAGTCAACTCAGTCGTGTCCCACTCTCTGCGGGCCCCAAGTACTGTAGCCTGCCAGGTTCCTCTGTCCACGGAAATTTCCAGGCAAGAATACTGGAGTGGGTTGCCATTCCCTTCTCTAGGGGATGAACCCACGTATCTTTTGTGTCTCCTGCATTAGAGGGTAGATTCTTTACCACTAGTACCACCGGGGAAGCCTGAAATCTCTTTAAGCATTCACTTTTCCTCTTCCCATACATCATATTTATCAATCTAAAAAGCGACACGGGGAGGCAGTGCTACTCCCACTTTAGGGATGAAGAGAGAGTTTTGGAGGTCTGGTCAAAGTCACACAGGAAGAGTCAGCCAGGAGCCAAAACCAAGCCGTCCACTTCAACCTGGGCTCTTCCCACTACCACTGTGCCCACAATGCCATGAGCCAGAAAACCTGGGAACAGTGATGTGATAAAGGTACTGAGATGCTGAGAAGGACTAGTGGCACACTCATTTGTCATTAAGATTCTTGTTACTTAGATTTTTTAGAATCTAGGTATCAGAGAGTCATTAGAAATGTGGAAATACATTAAGATCAACCAAATGAGACCCACCAAACGCTATTTATTCAGAGCTTGCTATAACAACAAAGTCAGCCAGCAACACCTGTTTTTTAGAGAACCTCAAAGGCAGACAGAGGAGTGGAAAAATTTTATTATGAGAAAGAGATGGCTTCCAGATTTGCCCTGATTGGAGGCTGCTGGCAGGGGAAAGCATAGATGAACTAATTCAAAGCAAGGCATCCTGTGTGACTGGTTAGGGATACATAGTTGACTTTCTCTGGTTGGTCCTAAGTCAGAAGAGTGGACAAAAATTAGGGAAGTTCTTAGTTATTAATCAAGTCCTGGCTCTATGGGGTCGAATGTTACAGGAGTTATTACTGCTAGAGATAGTGTGTTTGTTTTAGATAGTAAGGTCACCTTCCTGGGCTGGTCACTGTAGATACTGGATTGGTTTCTTGGGCTGGTTGCTGTAGACTGTGGGTCACAGTCCAGTTTTTACAGATAGCCTGGTCATTGTATGTATATTCAGCCTTTCAAAAGTCATCCAGTTGAAACCCCAATACGAACATGATTAAATGTGACCATCATGGAGTATAAAGGAGAACTCCAAAATACAAGATGACCAGGTTCATCTGAGACAGCTGGCCAGTGTTTTGAAGTTCTAGTCATTAATACTCACAAACGTGTGTGTACTAGTAATTTCTATTACTTGGTTCAAGGTCTGTGTTTTGAAGGATAATAAAACCCTCAGAGAGTACATAAAACTCTCTGATGGCCTATCCCTCAGCAGATAGACCTTGTATTAAAAGGAAGAAATGTAACCTCTGAATTTACACAGTCACCCTGGTGTCAGCCTAATCCCACTATTTCTACATCTCACAGACAACCTTCTGCTCAGACCAGTCACGTATTTCATAGCAAATCACCACCTCCATGAGGCTGGGCTAAATATAAATCTGGATACCAACAGTAGGACAAGGTCTTTTCATCTATTTCTTATTTGAGGGAAAAAAAATCTCAGAAAAACAATTACTATAACCTGTACCAGTCACCAAAAGGCACCTTAGACAGGTGCATAGGATTTGAATAAAATTTCAACTGATGAATCAGTATTTCTTTAATTTCTTTCCTAGCAGATATTCTGCTCCCTCCCTCTCCTCTACCCCCAAATTTTAGTCACAGAAAATTCACTTGCTGTTATTAAGAGCATATACTATCTCTCCTTCTAATAGCTCAAAGATGAAGAAGCAACATCAGAGAAAGACAGATAAATGGCTCTTTGAGTTTGTTCTTCTTGACATTGTTGAAGAGAGGGGCAGTTCTCTCAAAGCTTTTATCTGCTTACTTGGATGTAGTGGAGAAAGGGACAAGGAAAGTCAGAGAACAAGTGAACAGGCTCTGCACCCACCAAGGGTGTGCTACCTCCTGACTGTCCTGTAGGAACACTGCACTCACTTTCTCTGGTCTGGCATACTGCATTGGAAGACAGTTCTTACTCAGCAGAATAGATCATTTTCCCCAATGTGCTCCTAACTTATTTCAACCTCAAACATTTTAGTTACCACTCTGTCTGCCCAGCAAAAGAGGATTCCAAAATAAACTTGACTTATGCTACTTTAAAGCAAATGACTATATACTCAACAGCATGACTTCCTATTATATTCAGATACACAAACCCATATGTGTAAACAATACCTCCACTAAGCCCTTGAAACACATGTGTAATTATTATAAAATGTTGTGAAGTCATTCAACTTGGGTCAAAGTGGGAGGACAAGTCAGATGTCAAGCAAATGAGAATCTCACCAATCTACTACCACCCTATCATTACCACAATGAAAAAAATGGAAGGCTCAACCATTTGACAGATAAAAACCATATGGAGAAACTTTTTCATAAAGGGAAATCCTATCAGCCTCTCCCCGCTGGCCAGAAAGAGTTCAACTGGTCTTAGATACAATCAACAAATACAACATAAATTTAGTAACAGCTGCTGAGGGAAAAAACAATAATGCAAGATAATGGATAGAAATCAACACATGAACTACTATATTTCATTCTATGCCTGTGGCAGATGGCCAGCTCTCGACCAAAGATGCCTGTTGTCCTTCCATGGTATTGAGTTGCTTCTGGAAAGCATTTACCCAATCAGCGCTCTTTGTATTTAGATGAGGCCACATGACTGGTCCTCACCAATGGCGTGTAAGCCAAAGTGAGTCACTTCCAGGCTGAAGTGGTTAAATAGCAAGTGTGGCTTCCTTCCCCACCACTCTTTCCTCATCTTCTGGCTGAAACTATAGGACTCTAAGGTCTGCAGGGGGAGGGCAAAGCCAGGGGAGAGACTAAGCCCGAGTCGCTGAATCACTGTGTGGAAAGCCATCCAAAGCATTTCATATGGACTTTGTGTGAGCAAAAAACATATTCCTATTGTATTAACCACTTTCAGGTTTTGTTTTTTTTTATTTCAGGTTTTTTTTTTTTAATTACAACTGCTCCTGTTATTTTTTATGTTATTTTTGCCAACCGTCTCAGAATATAATTGACACATAACATTGCATAAGGGCTTCCATGGTGGCTCAGATGGTAAAGAATCCGCCTGCAATGCAGGATACCTGGGTTTGATCCCTGGGTGGGGAAAATATCCAGCTTAAGTGTACAGTATGATGATTTAATACATGTGTATATTGTGAACATGTTCACTGAAATGAGGTTAATTAACACATCCTTCACTGTACATAATTACTGTTTTGTTGTTGCTGCTACAGTGAGAACTTTTAAGACTACTCTCAGAGCAACATTCAACTCTATAATACAGTATTGTTAACTGTATTCCTCATGCTGTACATTAGATCCAGCACTTACTCATCTTACTGAAAAGTGAGATCCTGATAGAATCCCGTGTTTCTTTGTTGCAATTGTACTATTGGTCCTTTCTCTTCCTAATTTAAGCCCCAGATAGACTCCCTTATCTTGCATTTACAAAACAAAAACAGGTTCAAACACACAGAAAACAAACTTTTGTTTACCAAAGAGGAAAGAGGAGAGGCAGAAATTAGGAGTTTGGGATTAGCAGACACACACTAGTATATACAAAATAGATAACAAGATCCTACTCTATAGTGCAGGGAACTGTATTTAATGTCTGGTAATAAGCCATAATGAGAAATAATATATATACATATGAATCACTTTGCTATAAAACAGAAACTAACACTTCAAATCAATACTGAATACTTCAATTTAAAAAAATAAGGATGATATAACCAGGCTTCAGCAATATGTGAACCGTGAACTTCAAGATGTTCAAGCTGGTTTTAGAAAAGGCAGAGGAACCAGAGATCAAATTGCCAACATCTGCTGGATTATAGAAAAAGTGAGAGTTCCAGAAAAACATCTATTTCTGCTTTATTGACTATGCCAAAGCCTTTGACTGTGTGGATCACAATAAACTATGGAAAATTCTGAAAGAGATGGGAATAACAGATCACCTGACCTACCTCTTGAGAAATCTATATGCAGGTCAGGAAGCAACAGTTAGAACTGAACATGGAACAACAGACTGGTTCCAAATAGGAAAAGGAGTATGTCAAGGCTATATATCATTACCCTGCTTATTTAACTTATATGCAGAGTACATAGTGGGAAACATTGGGCTGGAGGAAGCACCAGCTGGAATCAAGATTGCTGGGAGAAATATCAATAACCTCAGATATGCAGATGACACCACCCTTATGGCAGAAAGTGAAGAACTAAAGAGCCTCTTGATGAAAGTGAAAGAGGAGAGTGAAAAAGTTGGCTTAAAGTTCAACATTTAGAAAACTAAGATCACGGCATCCAGTCCCATCACTTCATGGCAAATAGATGGGGAAACAGTGGAAACAGTGGCTGACTTTACTTTTTTGGGCTCCAAAATCACTGCAGATGGTGACTGCAGCCACGAAATTAAAAGAGGCTTACTCCTTGGAAGGAAGGTTATGACCAACCTAGATAGCATATTCAAAAGCAGAGACGTTACTTTGCCAACAAAGGTCTATCTAGTCAAGGCTATGGATTTTCCAGTGGTCATATATGGATTTGAGAGTTGGACTATAAAGAAATCTGAGTGCTGAAGAATTGATGCTTTTGAACTGTGGTGTTGGAGAAGACTCCTGAAAGTCCCTTGGACTGCAAGCAGATCCAACCAGTCCATTCTGAAGGAGATCAGTCCTGGGTGTTCATTGGAAGGACTGATGCTGAAGCTGGAACTCCAATACTTTGGCCACCTGATGCAAAGAGCTGACTCATTTGAAAAGACCCTGATCCTGATTGAGGGCAGGAGGAGAAGGGGATGACAGAGGATGAGATGGTTTGATGGCATCACCGACTCCATGGACATGGGTTTGGGTAAACTCTGGGAGTTGGTGATGGACAGGGAGGCCTCGCGTGCTGCGGTTCATGGGCTCACAAAGAGTCAGACATGACTGAGTGGCTGAACTGAACTGAACTGATCTGTTTTGCCTTTTCAAAAGATCACTTTGACTGCAGGATGGAGAATTAAGTTAATGAGGCCAATTAGAAAGTATAGCAATGATCCTGTCAAGAGATGACTTGCCTACATTAGAGAGTGGCAGAAGCACTTGATAAAGAAGCTTGTGGTACTAAGGACAGGACATGGTGAAGGAAGAGACATGGATAAAGATTTCCAGATGCTAACAGAGATGGGGACACTTACTGAGGACAGATTGGGAGAGAACAGTCACCCTCCCCCACTGTTTGTTTTTATAATGTTTGTTTTGTTTTTATTTATAGTTGCTCCTTAAGCAATTGTTCTAAAGGGCTCCACACAGAAACATAAACACACGTACACACAAACATATATCTGCCAGCTGTTAGTAAACCAACCATAAGACTCCCTGTTACTCCTCTCCTTAGAGTTACCTGCTAAGACATATAAGTTTTGTAGTATGGGGGTTCTTTTTAAAATGGACCTACCATATGATCCATTAATCCCACTTGTGGGTACATATCTAGAAAAGACAAAAACTTGAATTAGAAAAGATATAGTCCATGCAACGTTCAAAGCAGCACTATTTACAATAGCCAAGACAAGGAAGCAAATCTAAATGTCCACTGACAGATGAATGGATAAAGAAGACAGGTCATATATCTGCTGTGGAATATTACTCAGCCATAAAAAAGAATGTAATATTGCAGTGACATAGGTGAACTTAGAGATCATCACACTGAGTGAAGTATGTCAGAGAAAGACAAATATTAGATAACTTACATGTGGAATCTAACAAATAACACAAATGAACTTATTTACAAAACAGAAACAGATTCACAGACACAGAAAACTTATGGTTACCAAAGGGAAAAGGGGTGGAGAGAGAGATCAGGTGTTTGGGATCAACAGATACTACACTGCTGTATACAAACTAATAACCCACAAGGACCTACTGCACAGCACGAGGAACTACATTTAATATCTTGTAGTAACCTATAACAGAAAAGAATTGAAAATATAGAGAAAGAACTGAATCACTTCACACCTGAAACTAACACAATATTATACATCAAATATACTTCAATTTAAAGAAAAAAAAGGCTGAAAAGTTCTCTTTCACTCTGATGTCGGTAGCCAGAAATACCACCATGTACAACTTAAGCCTGAGGTCTCCCACCTGCTGATGCCACCACTCATATGTTTTCCCACAGCTAGTTCTGCCAAAAGTTTAATCCACAGCCATGCCTCGGCTACCCCTACAAAGGTCTAGACTCATATCATTTCAGATGACCCTCCCCTGATAGTCTCTTGGTTGTAAGGTTTCATTGCTTCTCTCCTTCTGCATGTTTTTAGGCACCAAGGGTGATTCGTCTCCCAGCTCCAACCCCATCCTACCACCACCATGACTACTGCCACCATCATCTGCAGGGATCAAATGAATTCACTTACTTTCTCATTCTCGGTTCAGTCAGTTCAGTTCAGTCACTCAGTCATGTACGACTCTTTGCAATCCCATGAATAGCAGAACGTCAGGCCTCCCTGTCCATCACCAACTCCCGGAGTTCACTCAGACTCACGTCCATTGAGTCGGTGATGCCATCCAGCCATCTCATCCTCTGTCGTCCCCTTCTCCTCCTGCCCCCAATCCCTCCCAGCATCAGAGTCTTTTCCAATGAGTCAACTCTTCGCATGAGGTGGTCAAAGTACTGGAGTTTCAGCTTTAGCATCATTCCTTCCAAAGAAATCCCAGGGCTGATCTCCTTCAGAATGGACTGGTTGGATCTCCTTGCAGTCCAAGGGACTCTCAAGAGTCCTCTCCAACACCACAGTTCAAAAGCATCAATTCTTCGGTGTTCAGCTTTCTTCACAGTCCAACTCTCACATCCATATATGACCACTGGAAAATCCATAGCCTTGACTAAACAGACCTTTGTTGGCAAAGTAGTGTTTCTGCTTTTCAATATGCTATCTAGGTTGGTCATAACTTTTCCTCCAAGGAGTAAGTGTCTTTTAATTTTATGGCTGCAGTCATCATCTGCAGTGATTTTGGAGCCCAAAAAAATAAAGTCTGACACTGTTTCCACTGTTTCCCCATCTATTTCCCATGAAGTGATGGGACCAGATGCCATGATCTTCGTTTTCTGAACGTTGAATTTTAAGCCAACTTTTTCACTTTCCTCTTTCACCTTCATCAAGAGGCTTTTTAGTTCCTCTTCGCTTTCTGCCATAAGGGTGGTGTCATCTGCATATCTGAGGTTATTGATATTACTCCCGGCAATCTTGATTCCAGCTTGTGCTTCTTCCAGCCCAGCATTTCTCATGATGTACTCTGCATATAAGTTAAATAAGCAGGGTGACAATATACAGCCTTAGTTGGACCCAAATCCATTCATAATTCCCACATGAGCACCATCCTTCCATCTCCTGTTCTTGGTTTCCAAATAGCTTATTTCCTCCAAGTCAACAGTGCAGACTCAGTACCTCTCACCTTTTTTCTGGAATCTCTACTACATAACATATGTTATCTGAAGGAGAGAGAGAAACACGTTTCCCCTTTTGGAAATTTGCCTCAAATCAATCAATTTGCCATAGTTAACATTCAAGCTTTGTACGTATGCTAATAAATCATTAAAATTCATGCAAAGCCTAACATTTTGAGGTCATCTTCTTTTTCTGTGTTTCATCATTTCAACCCAATTCTGCAAATTACAAATTTGCAAGTAAGAGCAATCACCCCCAGAAATCTGCATGATACATAGGACCAAACAGAGGAATCTTAAGTTAGAAACTTTCATCACTTGTTAGACACTTTTTGGTCTTGAATAGCTCACAATTCTGTTCCTGATTTCCCAAATGCAATACTGATTAACTTTTGTTATGGTTGAACACAGAAATAAAATATACTTCTTTAAATGCCCAGAGAGAACCTAAAGAATCATAAAGAAGTTTGGAACTTTGTGGGTCATAGGAGCCAAGAACCCTTTATATAAGACTTCCCTGGTGGCTCAGACTGTAAATAATCCACCTGCAACACAGGAGATCCAGGTTCTATCCCTGGGTCGGGAGGGTACCTGGAAAAGGGAATGGCAACCCACTTCAGTACTCTTGCCTAGAGAAATCCATGGACAGAAGAGCTTAGCGAGTTATAGTCCATGAAGTTGCAAAGAATCATTAAAAATTTAGCTCCTACTTGTGTATTTCAGAGATTAAGAGATTCACCCACTGAGGCTGACAATCCCCATGTTGGTTGGTTTGTATTTGGGGAAAGTTTCTTGCATAAGAAATATATATAATAATTTACATATACTATGAATGCTCTTGGGCTTCCCTGGTGGCTCAGCTGGTAAAGAATCTGCCTGCAATGTAGGAGACCCAGTCTGATCCCTGGGTTGGGAAGATCCCCTGGAGAAAGGAATGGCTACCCACTCCAGTATTCTGGCCTGGAGAATTGCAGCGACTATACTCCATGGGGTCGCAAAGAGTAGGACACAAGCAACTTGCACTTGTAACTTTGTATGAATGTTCTTATTCTTTTCACCTTTAGGTTTCCCATAATACTAACCAATAAACTCATTTCCACTTCTAAATTATAACCTTCAACATTTTGCACACAGTCGAGTCTCCATTAAGCCACTCTTCCTCGCATGTGCGGTGACCTCAACACTCCCTCAGAGGTCAGGTCTTACCAATCCGCCGCTCAACTGCACAGGCTCACTTCAATCACCTCAGAAGTCTTTCTACCTCCTCTCTCCCCATCCCACCCAGATGGTCCTCAATGATCGGAATGCTCCTGAAGCACCCAGGTCCTAACACAGGCCAGGAGACTTGATCCAAACACCAGAAAGCAGAGGGTCTTCTACAAACATCTTTGACCTGAGTTCAGTCCTCTTAGTTTTAGATTTTGCTAGCACCATCTGGGAGAAGGCAATGGCACCTCACTCCAGTACTCTTGCCTGGAGAATCCCGTGGATGGAGGAGCTTGGTGGGCTGCAGTCCATGGGGTCGCTAGGAGTTGGACACGACTGAGCGACTTCACTTTCACTTTTCACTTTCATGCATTGGAGAAGGAAATGGCAACCCACTCCAGTGTTCTTGCCTGGAGAATCCCAGGGACGGCGGGGCCTGGTGGGCTGCCGTCTATGGGGTCGCACAGAGTCGGACACGACTGAAGCGACTTAGCAGCGGCAGCAGCACCATCTGGCTATTTTTAAAACCATGGTCTAGTAAAACCCAAAGGCGTTTTTGACATTTTCCTATAAAATTAAGACTTCTCCATTATATTCCTGTTAATTTTAAACTAGTTTCTAGACTTTATATTTATCCTTGTTATATTACAAAGTATTGTTTCCTCTCTAGTACTTTTTTAAATCTTATTTTGCCATTTTAAGTATTAGCTATTCTTTCTAGCTTTAAGCCATCTTTCCCATTATTTAAGTCAAATAATAACCAAAATATTCAATACTAAACAGGATAGGGTAAAGGGCAAAATGCTGTCAAAATTTCAGCACTTAAATATATAAAATTAAAATGTTAAATTTCATTTAAATTATGTGCCCAAAATTAAAATTCAAAATGTCCTTTATGATGTGAATTTTGTAGTGAATTTGCTTCTTGCATATGAGAGAATAAAAGTCTATTCGATTATAACTAGAATAGGATTAGAGATATCCATGGTTGCCAACTTGAGAAAATTCATTGTTTCTCAACTTAGTATTATTAACTATAGAAAAGTTGAAGAACAAGGAGTATGCTGATATCCTTATGGAAAGCATCTTTTGTTCTGTGCAAGGAAATTTAAGATGTACTATTCTATAATTCTTTCCATCTAATAAGCTTACTTAGATTTTTACTTACATAGATGCCCAGACTACTGAAAAATGTGTAACTAAATTTGATATTAGTCTACTAACAATATCAACTTGTTTTGAAATTTTGAATACATAAAAAGACTTCCAGTTACACCTCTCAATGTGATCTCAAAGAGTCTTCAAAATGATAACACAAAAATCATGTAGTAAAAGGAAATCAATTTGCATTAGCATTGCAATGTCTTTGGTTATATGTTTTACAGATAAATATGTGTGTATGCATTCAGTCTAGAAAGATATATATAGAAATGCCTAACTGCAATGCTTTTAGCAGTAAATCATGACCTAATTATTGCTATAAATTCATTACCAAAGCTTTTCCCTTTCTCACACCAAGCTAAAATATAAACCTTGCACCATTACAAATTCCAACTGCAGCCAAATACATCCAATTATAATCAGCTGCAGTAAACTCTCACTTTGCATTAGGCATAATTAACCATGTGATAAATAATCAGTATGATAACATTTAATGTGCTGCGATAGCATTTCTGAACTACTCATGAGAATTCTAGAAGACAGAATATACTGCGATTCCAACCATCAATGTTTTTAACCATTTCACGTTTGAAATTTCATGCCTATGACTTGTTAGAGAAATTTTAGTATACCCACCCAGAAATTAAAAATTGGATACACTCAAACACATCCTCCGGAGAAGGCAATGGCACCCCACTCCAGTACTCTTGCCTGGAAAATCCCATGGACGGAGGAGCCTGGTGGGCTGCAGACCATGGGGTCGCTAGGAGTCGGACACGACTGAGCAACTTCACTTTCACTTTTCACTTTCATGCATTGGAGAAGGAAATGGCAACCCACTCCAGAATTCTTGCCTGGAGAATCCCAGGGACGGGGGAGCCTGGTGGGCTGACGTCTGTGGGGTCGCACAGAGTCGGACACGACTGAAGTGACTTAGCAGCAGCAGCAGCAAGCACACCCTCATGTATGTATTACAAAAGTGTCCTCTGCTTTCATCAAAATATTGTCAACTTTAATATTTAATTGAAGCATTTGCATTTTAAGAAAAATCTCACATGCTGTTCATTTCAATCACCATATCATCATTGGAGAAGGAAGTGGAGGAGAAAGAGGAAGATTTCTGCTCTGTCCTTATAAAGATGGAAATTCAATTCAATTCACTGAAGAATATTTTTATTCTAGCACATAACATTTTTATTATCACCACTAACATTGTCCTTCTTTTTATGTCTACAATAGCAGAGTCAATTAGTAATAATATCAAATAGTATTTCTGAATTGCATGCTCTTTGTTGAGTTTTAGGCTAATGTCTCTCATGTCATTCAATGACAAAATGATAAGACTTATTACAATTCTCTGTTTTTATTTCACTAGAAATCCTATGACAGTAAACACTTTGGGATGGTTAAAATTAGTTGGCTACACTGTAAATCTTTTTTGGCACTGTAATAGTACTTTAAAAGATGGATCTTAAACTATGACTTAGATTTTTTTTTTTCCTTTGGGCAGAAACTATCATAATAATATTTGCTCTAGTGAGCTTTGACCGACATATTCATTGCAAACATGGTTATAGGTTACATTTAATTATTTATCTCTTGTTTCCCTCTTCGGCCCACAAAAATTTTGGCTGGTAATCTCTCTGGCTCACTTTCATACTTCCATCTTTAGAGGTTACTTTTAATTCACTCTTAGTTAATCAGAGTTACTAAGTGAATTCCCTCTCACATTATCTATATAACCAGTTTGTGTTCAATAACTTAAAACTGATTTTTAAAGGATACTCTCAGGCTTGTTTCTACTTCAGGTTTGCAACATTTTGAAAAGAAATTTTCAAGGTAATTAGGAGACCCTCTTTACCTGTCTTTTACATATACAAACAACTATATATAAAAAGGATAACTAATAAGAACTTACTGTACAGAACAGGGAAGTCTACTCAATACTCTCTAATGACCTATGTGGGAAAAGAATCTAAAAGAAAGTGGATCATGTTTATGTATAACTGGTTCACTTTGCTGCATAACAGAAACTAACACAACATTGTAAATCAACTCTACTCCAATAAAAGTTTTTTTCAAAAAAGGATTTTTACCTGTTAACCAAATAATTCAAATTGCTGTCCTTCACAAGAGAAATCTAAGTTACCAGAGCTTGGCTAATATGGGATTCTTCTAGAAAAGCTGGCAGAGTTAGATTAATCCATTCACAGTTCCTCACCATTATGAACAAACGCAGATTGAATGTTGGATGGATAAATATGAAGTAACAGAGTGACATCAATAAGCTTCTCATGAAGTTGAGCCTGTCACCTTGCTCTTATCACACATGTTCTGAGTCACCCACGCTTTCACAAAGAATAAAGCAGGTGTCCTTGAGAAATTTCTTTCTCCACTGGATACAACAAAGATGACTATGGATCCTGTCAAAGTGTCTTACTTTTGTCCTACTCCATTTGTTACTGTTTATCAATGATGATTTTGGTATAAAAATTATTAGATCCCTAGAACCTATTCATCTTATTTCTGTAAGTCTGTATCCTTTGACTAATATCTACCTATTTCCTATATATGCCAGGCCTTGGTAACCACCTTTCTATTTTCTGTTACTTTGAGTTCAGTGTAAAAACATCATGTTTAAAAAACTTAAATATATATGGTTTTTATTTGTTAATAATACCCCAGTAAAGCTTGAAAACAATAAAACCTTTAGAGGAAGAGAAAGAGAGGGATAAATATCGCTCTAGGAATGCAATGATTACAGCCTAAAAAGTTCATGAAAATATATAGGTGTAAGACAAGGTATTTTCATGTACTTTATAAAATTCTGAAAAGTAAATTTTAAATGACCAGGAATTGAATGAATGTTGGCACATTCCTACATCCTCTGGATAAGAACTGCATTTGTATTTGTCATCAACAAAGCATAGTAACCACTTTAATAGAGCTGATTCACTCTTTTGTACAGCAGAAACTAACAAAAGATTGTAAAAGAATTATACTCTGATAAAAAAAATATTAAAAAAAAAAAAAGCAAAATGTATCTTCTTGCTATCTCCGGTTCCTCCTGTCATCTGTTTAGTGCTGGTAACATCACCATTTATGTTCCTGAATCATCCTCTGCAGTCCCTGTGCGTACTGGATCCCAACAACTCTGTTAAAGTTGACCACTGCCCACCATTTTTCAAAGGGCCTTTATAATAGCATCCAAAACTGTTTAATTTCAATTCACCCTTTAAGGTGTGATTCAAGCTTTCTGCTACTCCACTGCATAGTCTCAGATAATCCCAGGACTTCCTTGGCCTTGAGTATGATTTCTTATCATTTGCATCATTTATTTGGTTTTTGGCTGGAGTATTTTGGGAGAGGGGGTGGGTTTTGTTTTGTTGTTAGTGAGCTCTTAGTTACTTTTTATGTTTCATGATATTTCTGCTCAACTGAGTATAAACTAGTTGGGAAAGGCAAATATATCCTCTGTGTCAGTCACAGAATTGAGGCTACAGTACATATCCAATACATTACTCTTAACTGACCAATAAGTAGACACATATACCATATTGTATGTAAAATGGTACTTTACCTGCCTCAGGCTTCCCCAGTGGCACAGTAGAAAAGAATCTGTCTGCCAATGCAGGAGATGCAAGAGATGTGAGTACAATCCCTGGGTGGCGAAGACCCCCTGGAGTGGAAATGGCAATCCACTCCATTATTCTTGCCTGGGAAATCCCATGGATGGAGGAGCCTGGTGTGCAGTAGTCCATGGGGTCACAAGCATCAGACACAACTGAGCATCACATTTAATAAACAGACACATATACCACAGTGTAGGTAAATGGTGTTTTACCTGACTCATAGTATACTGGGGCAGAAGCTCATCTACTGAGGCTATTTTTGAGTTAGGTTGACTCATTTCTTAATTTGTTTGGGAAAAAATGAGATTAAATCAGAAACACATTTCTTGAAATGAAGAGACTCAGAATTAAAGGATTTTTTCCTCCAATAAACAGCATAAATATGGACTATTTAGAGTAAATGGCAGAGAAAATGAAGAAGAGCATTCCCTTCTCAGATCTCTTTTCCCAAAAGACAGGACTAAAACTATAAGCTCTTCTGGAAGGTTATTCACCAGCCTTCAAAAACTTGCTCATTAATTCTTTTTCTTCCGTCTCTAATTTTTAAAGTAAGTCTAAAGCATCAAGATGTGGGTCTTGAGCCAACAGAAAAATCATTCCTGGATGCTGCAAGCTTGCTGAGCTCTGATGAAGGCATGGAGCGCTGCTTGGAATTCTCAGGTTGTTTCTACACCAAGGGCTCCCGCAGTGACTCTCAAGTCCTGCAAAGACGCTTCCTCAGAAGGACAGCAGATGTGACAGTCATATGTTGCCCTGATGTTCATGTTCTTGACCTTGATTTCATTTACGTTTTAATTATTTTTTAGAAAAAAGAGAGAAAAGTGTCCTTGGCGCAAAAGGTTTTTATTTTGTATACACTTGCATAATGAGGAATTCATTCAAAGTATGGGTAACAAACCCAAGTGAATTCATTCATCAGCCTACAGTCATTATATTCAAGTTCAACATGGGTAGTATTACACACGTAAAAATGTTTACAATTTAAAATGAATCATAGCCTGGATCAAGAAGAGATAAGAGTATTGCTGAAGAATACTGCTTAATAAACCTGTGAGACCCTTAAGTTATTCTGCTTTTATTAAATAATTCTACGGGAAATTGGCCAGAGCTCTATTTTTCCTACTAGTGCTACCAAAGGCGAGCATAGTTCAAGCTT
The DNA here is from genome assembly GCF_029407905.1 of Bubalus kerabau. Taxonomy (NCBI): domain Eukaryota; kingdom Metazoa; phylum Chordata; class Mammalia; order Artiodactyla; family Bovidae; genus Bubalus; species Bubalus kerabau. The sequence goes on along the minus strand of NC_073624.1, from coordinate 31,869,393 downwards.
TATCTTTTCTGTGACAGCATTTTATTAATCTTTGTATCCTTAGAACTGGGCTTCCCTGGTGGCCCAGTGATAAAGAATCTGCTTGCCAGTGTAAGACATGCAGATTTGATCCCTGGCTCAGGAAGAGCCCCTGGAGAAGGAAATGGCAGCCCACTCCAGTATTCTTGCCTGGGAAATCCTGTGGACAGAGAATCCTGGCAAGCTACAGTCCATGGGGTTGCAAAAGAGTGGGACACAACTTAGCAACTGAACAGCAACAACAAGCATTGTTGCCACAAAACCGTCAGAAGATCACCTCTCTTTTTTATTTGAGATTATTCAGTTTCTCCCCTCTCTAGCCCATAAACCAGTTTTTCTGAAAGTATGGTCTACTGAGTTCTTTCACTAGAATTATCTGCAGACTCTAGACCAAAGTTACTGGGTTAGTTTCAGAAGATGGGATATACAACTGTGAATTTTCAACAAGCTTCCTGAGTAATTCTCATTCACATGAGGTTTGGAGAGCCATTCATACACATACACAAGCATATCACATATTTCTTACTAAAAGAAAAATACACTAAGCAGATGGCAGAGAGTAGGATTTTTCTATCAGTCTTCTCCATCATTTAGTAAAAGGAATCATTATTTACCTGGAGGAAGGTGGGTACTTATTAATTATGTAAATAATAGAAAAGGTTAACAAGTCTTTTAAAATCTGCTTTGCATTTGCCATTCATGGGCAAGTGTGTCTCAGAAATCAGGACACATCACCATCATGTTTTCTGTAATCCTCCCCCATTCCCATCTGGAGATATAACAATATTTGAGTGTGAATCCCTCAATCTCCAAGAGACCTACCATTTGGGCTTCCCTGGTAGCTCAGCTGGTAAAGAATCTGCCTGCAATGCAGGAGACCCCAGTTCGATTCCTGGGTGGATATCCTGGAGAAGGGATAGGCTACCCATTCCAGTATTCTCAGGTTTCCCTGGTAGCTCAGATGATAAAGAATCTGTCTGCAATGTGGGAGACCTGGGTTCAATCCCTGGGTTTGGAAGATCCCCTGGAGAAGGGCACCCACTCCAGTATTCTTGCCTGGAGAATCCCCAAGGACAGAGCAGCCAGGTAGGCTACAGTCCATTGGGTCACAAAGAATTGGACATGACTGAGAAACTAAATGGAGAAGGCGATGGCACCCCACTCCAGTACTTTTGCCTGGAAAATCCCCTGGACGGAGGAGCCTGGTAGGCTGCAGTCCATGGGGTCGCTAAGAGTCGGACACGACTGAGTGACTCCACTTTCACTTTTCACCTTCATGCATTGGAGAAGGAAATGGCAACCCACTCCAGTGTTCTTGACTGGAGAATCCCAGGGACGGCGGGGCCTGGTGGGCTGCCATCTCTGGGGTCACACAGAGTCAGACACGACTGAAGTAACTTCACAGCAGTAGCAGAGCGATTAAACACATCATGAACAATACGCAGAGAAGAAAATTCTATAATGTCAAGTAATTTAACTTTGGAAATTAATAAAGTACTAAAGATCACATTGTAACTAAATATAGGTATTCCATATAATAAAGGACAGACTTTCCAACTCTCTTTACATCATGAAAAAATTTCTCAAGTCCAGTCGTCCTTATTTCCTCATAGCTTTTCTATATAGACTTCTATTGATAGTTGATTTACAACATATTAACTTCAGGTGCACAGCATAGTGAATCAATAATTTTATAGCTTCTACTCCATTTAAAGTTATTACAATATAAGGACGATATTTCCTTGTACTATATCATGTATCCTTGCTGCTTATCTATTTTATACATAGCAGTTTATATCTCTTAATCCCCTACCCCTATCTTGCCGCTTCCCTCTTCCCATTTCCCACTGGGAATATCTAGTCTGTTGTCTTATACAGACTTTCTTTCCGGTACTGGAATCATGTGTGTGAGAGCTGGTTGAAAAAACCTATATAAAATAAGTAATTTTCATGTGACCAGATGTTCTGCTGGTTTTCTGCTAGCTTTGCTGTCAGTTATAGGAGTTATCTGGAATCGCCAGAAGGCTCATCAGCCATTTTTTGACAAATGTCAAGTAATTAACTAATTACAGCTCTAGCTAACTTTTCCCAAAAAATTAATAAAGCCCCTGTCAAGGAGATGGATTCGGGCAATCTTCTTTCTTAACTGCCCTGAAATGTTTTCTAACATGACATCTTGTGCTAAGTGAAATCTTGTGCTTAATGATGAAATGTAGAATGCTTGAAGAAGTACCCTCTAAATTAGAAAATAGAAAACATCTAGTACATTTTAGAAAATATACTACCCAGAGACTTGCGGCCAGAGAGAAATCAGCAGGCTATTCAATCAACTTTTTCTGAGAAAGGAAAAAAAAAAAAAGCCCTTTGTATTCAAAAACAGTACACATGTTTGTCCCTCTGTGCTCTTTGAGTTGGTTTTCCAGTAATGATGGTCAGTTCATACTAATTTATTCATACTCACTCACTTGTTCCTCATCACTGTTGGTTCAGGGCATTATGGGCTGTTGCCAAGATAATAGAAGTGAGTTTGAGCCTAAAGCAGTGACTGGTCACATTCCATATCATCATCACCACTGAACATGGAAAGACAAGTAGCAAAACATTACATATATTGTTGAAAAATAGAGTTTCTGGCTATCAAATGATTGTAATAACAACACCAACAATAATAATGGATAACTCTTTTTTTGAGCATCAGGAAATGTTCTAAGACTCTAAAAAAACACTGATAGTCATTTAATCCTCGTTACAACTTCGTGAGTTAAGTGATATCATTATCTCCACTTTAAAGAGAAAAACTGAAACACAAAGAAGCTACGTATTTCGCCCTAAGTCATGTAACTGGTGAGGAGCAGAACCAAGATTCAAAACAGATACTAGCTTCAGAGCCCATGCTCTTCAGCACTCTGTTATGATGCTCTCAAGCAAAATAAATGTGTTGAGGTAGGTGTGGACTCAAGACTTCATTATCAGAGCTCCAAACAACTAAGCTCGCCAGTCACAAGTAAATTCTGCATAGCACTTCAGATGCATACTCTAAGGTCTTCACAAAATTAAAATGGAATCATTTTTATCTAACATAAAATATGTCCAGGAAAACTAAGTAAGTATAATTTATAAAACTAATAAGAGAAATACTAAATGGGTGTTACATTAGAATAAGTTTTTTTTTTTTTTCTTTTTTTGTTTGATGCACGATACTGGATGCTTGGGGCTGGTGCACTGGGATGACCCAGAGGGATGGAATGGGGAGGGAGGAGGGAGGAGGGTTCAGGATGGGGAACACTTGTATACCTGTGGTGGATTCATTTTTATATTTGGCAAAACTAATACAATTATGTAAAGTTTAAAAATAAAATAAAATTTAAAAAAAAGAATAAGTTTTCTTTTTGGAATTTAGAAAGATGGTAACAATAACCCTGTGTACGAGACAGCAAAAGAGACACTGATGTATAGAACAGTCTTATGGACTCTGTGGGAGAGGGAGAGGGTGGGAAGATTTGGGAGAATGGCATTGAAACATGTAAAATATCATGTATGAAATGAGTTGCCAGTCCAGGTTCGATGCACGATACTGGATGCTTGGGGCTGGTGCACTGGGACGACCCAGAGTGATGGAATGGGGAGGGAGGAGGGAAGAGGGTTCAGGATGGGGAACACATGTATACCTGTGGCGGATTCATTTTGATATTTGGCAAATCTAATACAGTTATGTAAAGTTTAAAAATAAAATAAAATTTAAAAAATAAAAAAAAAAAAAGAATAAGTTTTAATGCAGTAATAGATTTGGAGACACCAGAGACTGACCTTATACTTGGGGATTTAAATCCTTAAATCCCCACAATACTTTGTAACTATTCCATCACTTTTTCAAAAGTACTTAAGTTATATCTTGAGTATACATCTTTAAGGTAAGAAATATATAGGTGACTTAGTCGGTAAAGAATCTGCCTGCAATGCAGGAGACTTGGTTCAATCCTTGTGTTGGGAAGATCCCGTGGAGAAGGGAATGGCTACTCACTCCAGTATGCTTGCCTGGAGAATTCCATAGACAGAGGAGACTGGCAGGTTACTGTCCAAGGGGTCAAAAAGAGTCAGACACAATTGAACGACCTAACACTTACCTTCCTCACTTGTGAATGGAAAGCTTAAAATTGCCTACCTTCCAGGATGGTGGAGAGAGAGATAACGCCTGTATAGGTTGCAGACATAGTATGCGATACATGATAAGATTTCAAAAAATGTTATATCTTAGCTATAACTCTGAGCCTGAAGAGCTGAAATGTTACTACAATTTGTGGGACCCCCTTTCTTTATTCTGCAAAAGTAATGCATAGAACAGTGGACTGGTTCCAAATTGCAAAAGGAGTACATCAAGGCTGTATATTGTCACCCTGCTTATTTATTTTATATGCAGAGTACATCATGGGAAACGCTGGGCTGGATGAAGCACAAGCTGGAATCAAGATTGCTGGGAGATATGTTAATAACCTCAGATATGCAGATAACACCACCTTTACAGCAGAAAGTGAAGAGGAACTGAAGAGCCACCTGATGAAAGTGAAGAAGAGAGTGAAAAAGCTGGCTTAAAACTCAACATTCAAAAAACTAAGATCATGGCATCTGGTCCCATCACTTTATGGCAAATAGATGGGGAAACAAGGCAAACAGTGACAGACTTTCTTTTCTTAGGCTCCAAAATCACTGCAGAGGGTGACTGCAGCCATGAAATTAAAGAGGCTTGCTCTTTGGAAGAAAAGCTATGACCAACCTAGATAACATATCAAAAAATAACGACATTACTTTGCCAACAAAGGTCCATCTAGTCAAATCTATGGTTTTTCCAGTAATCATGTACGGATGTGAGAGTTGGACCATAATGAAAGCTGAGCACCAAAAAAATGATGCTTTTGAACTGTGGTGTTGGAGAAGACTCTTGAGAGTCCCTTGGACTCAATTCTAAAGGAAATCAGTCCTGAATATTCATTGGAAGGACTGATGCTGAAGCTGAAGCTCCAATACTTAGGCCACCTGATGCAAAGAATTGACTCACTTGAAAAGACCCTGCTGCTGGGAAAGACTGAAGGCAGGAGGAGAAGGGGATGACAGAGGATGAGATGGTTGGATGGCATCACCAACTTGATAGGCATGAGTTTGAGCAAGCTCTGGGAGTTGGTGATGGACAGGGAAGCCTGGCGTGCTGCAGTCTATGGGGTCACAAAGAGTCGGACATGACTGAGAGACTGAACTGAACTCGCTAACTGAAGTAATGCAAGAGGTAAAGGATGGGTTATATATACGCTTTTTCTTTCCTTTCTATCTTCTTTGCATTTTCCCAGTAGAAAAAGAAAAGTAATAAATGCTTTTTGGGGAACTTCCTTGGGCAGTCCAGTGGTTAAGACTCCATTCTTTCAATGCAGGAAGCAGGGCTTCAATCTCTGGTTGGGGAATTAAGATCCTACATGCTGCACAGCATGGCCAAAAAAATTTTTTTTTAGTTTTTAATAAAATAAATGCCATTTTTAAAAGATACCATTGCTTTTTTCTCAATCCTTATAGAACTTTGGGTCAAAACAGTCTCCCACAATGGAAGTTCAGAAACCTTAATTTGTGTTTTGAAATTTCTTTTATAAAAATGTCACTATAATTCAGTGTGTTGGCAAATATGTATTAAATGCCTAAAAGCCCCCAGGCACTGTCAGGACACAAATCCAGGAAAATACAGAAGTCTTTCTCCTTAAGATACTCAAAAATGACTGAATAGACAGAATTGGGGACAATTATAACACCCAAAATACCTGTTGCATTGGAGGATTATACCAAGTACAGTGGGATTCTAGACAAAGAATCAGCCATACCTGTATCAGAAAACTGAAGAAGGTTCATGGTTGTAAGTGTTTTCTAGATGGTCAGGAGAATTTCAAGGAGAAGAACAAGAAAACTCACAGCACAGAGGATGAAACTATAAAACCAGAAGCACTACTGAAGTAAGGTGAAAGTGTTAGTCGCTCAGTCGTGTCTGACTCTTTGGGACCCCATGGACTGTAGCCTGCCAGCCTCCTCTGTCCATGGAATTCTCCAGGCAAGAATACTGGAGTGGGTTGCCATTCCCTTCTCCAGGTCTCCTGCACTGCAGGCAGATTCTCTACCATCTGGGCCACCAGCAAAAGGGTGTGGGTTATGAGAGCTGGGATATGAGCCAAGCAGACAAGTAGGAATCCAATCACCACAGGTGTTTCATAGCATACAAAGGAGGATGGACAACATATGTATGGGTTAGAAGGCTAACTGTAATGACATTATGATTGAATATGCAAGAATATCAAGAGGGATGCTACAGAAGAGCACAAATAACAGAAGATATGGATGAAGACATCAGGGGTAGAGGAGACAGGCATAAGAAAACTATTTAAAAGACTAATTAGACCTGTTGATTGACAGATCTTAGGAATGAGAAGGAGTGCTGGTCATGATGGTCTCTGTGATGAGGAAAGCCAAGAGGAGTTCTGTGTTTGTATCTGGGTCTAACGAGGAGACAGTGATCATGTGGTAATTTGAAGAAAGAAAATTTAAGTAAAATGGGGGTAACCTATATGACATGTGTCACAATGGTGAGGGACGGGGTGAGGGATCAGGAGGTCTGGCATGCTGCAGTCCGTGGGGTTGCAAAGATTTGGACATGACCTAGCAACTGAACAACAACAATATCAAGGGGATAACCTACTAAAAGGAAAAGAAACTTTAAAGATTACAAAATAACAGATACATGGAGTAGTCACTAACTCTTGGGCTCAAGCAAAATACTCAAGGATAGAAGAAAGTCTGAAAGAAACCCCTGTCTCCCACCAAGGTTGAATTCCAGAATTCAATGGAGAGGGGCAGCCAGGTCCCAGTGATGACCAAGTATTGAGTTGGACAAAAAGTTTGTTCAGGTTTTGTAGCAATTTACGGAGAAACGAAATGAACTTTTTGATCAACCCAATATTATGAAGACCTGTCATGCCAGCTTCCCAGGTGGTGCTAGTAGTAAAGAATCCATCTGTCAATGCAGGAGACACAGGAGCCATCAGTTGGATTCCTGGGTTGGGAAGATCCTCTGGAGGAGGACATGGCAACCCACTCCAGTATTCTTGCCTAGAGAATCCCATGGACAGAGGAGCTTGGCGGGCTACAGTCCATGGGTTGCATAGACACGGACATGACTGAGCAACTTAGCACACATGAACATCATGCCAGCAGACCACTTAATCAGAGAATAAGACTCTAATCTCTGAGGTACTGGGGAAGCCATCCATGCGGAGGCGCCACGCTGCGGGATTCACCAGAAAGCTACCCACAGAGCATCAAGGAAGCACACCCGTGGGAAAGTGCTGTTCGTTGCTGACTATGGTGAGCCTAACAAGGGGAAGGAGCTATGGAAGAGATAGCCCTACCCCCAGTGGTGTCCTTCAACACTTTGTTCTGCCATCTAGTCAGTTGGTAAAGGAAAAATATTTCCAGGTTCCAGATGTGTCATTGTCACAGAGAAAACAATGAAAAATGGATTTGGGGCTGAGAAGCAATCAATTAAGAACTGACACAGTATGTGCAGGGAGAAAGTGAATTCTATTATAGAAATTTTGAGTATGTGATGCCTTTTGTCTCCTCTTTTGCTTTGCAAAAAGCAAAGGAGAAAAGGAAAGATATACCCATATGAATGCAGAGTTCCAAAGAATATCAAGGGGAGATAAGAAAGCCTTCTTCAGAGATCAATGCAAAGAAATAGAGGGAAACAATAGCATGAGAAAGACTAGAGATCTCTTCAAGAAAATGAGAGATACCAAGGGAACATTTCAAGCAAAGATGAGCACAATAAAGGACAGAAATGGTATGGACCTAACAGAAGAAGAAGATATTAAGAAGAGGTAGGAAGAATATACACAAGAACTGTACAAAACAATGACCCAGATAATCATGATGGTGTGATCATTAACCTAGAGCCAGACATCCTGGAATGCAAAGTCAAGTGGGCCTTAGAAAGCATCATTGCAAACAAAGCTAGTAGAGGTGATGGAATTCCAGTTGAGCTCTATCAAATCCTAAAAGCTGATGCTGTGAAAGTGCAGCACTTCAATATGCCAGCAAATTTGGAAAACGCAACAGTGGCCACAGGACTGGAAAAGGTGAGTTTTTATTCCAATCCCAAAGAAAGGCAATGCCAAATAATACTAAGTTCATCAGTTCAGTCACTCAGTCATGTCCGACTCTTTGCGACCCCATGAATTGCAGCACGCCAGGCCTCCCTGCCCATCACCAACTCCCAGAGTTCACTCAGACTCATGTCCATCGAGTCAGTGATGCCATCCAGCCATCTCATCCTCTGTCGTCCCCTTCTCCTCCTGCCCCCAATCCCTCCCAGCATCAGAGTCTTTTCCAATGAGTCAACTCTTCGCATGAGGTGGCCAAAGTACTGGAGTTTCAGCTTCAACATCATTCCTTCCAAAGAAATCCCAGGGCTGATCTCCTTCAGAATGGACTGCTTGGATCTCCTTGCAGTCCAAGGGACTCTCAAGAGTCTTCTCCAACACCACGGTTTAAAAGCATCAATTCTTTGGTGCTCAGCTTTCTTCACAGTCCAACTCTCACATCCATACATGACCACAGGAAAACCATAGCCTTGACTAGACGAACCTTTGTTGGCAAAGTAATGTCTCTGCTTTTGCATATGCTCTCTAGGTTGGTCATAACTTTCCTTCCAAGGAGTAAGTGTCTTTTAATTTCATGGCTGCAGTCACTGTCTGCAGTGATTTTGGAGCCCCCCAAAATAAAGTCTGATACTGTTTCCACTGTTTCCCCATCTATTTGCCATGAAGTGATGGAACTGGATGCCATGATCTTCGTTTTCTTGAATGTTGAGCTTTAAGCCAACTTTTTCATTCTCTACTTTCACTGTCATCAAGAGGCTTTTTAGTTCCTCTTCACTTTCTGCCAGAAGGGTGGTGTCATCTGCATATCTGAGGCTATTGATATTTCTCCCAGCAATCTTGATTCCAGCTTGGGCTTCTTCCAGCCCAGCATTTCTCATGATGTACTCTGCATCATAATTTAAATAAGCTGGGTGACAATATACAGCCTTGATGCACTCCTTTTCCTATTTGGAACCAGTCTGTTTTTCCATGTCCAGTTCTAACTGTTGCTTCCTGACCTGCATACAGATTTCTCAAGAGGCAGGTCAGGTGGTCCAGTATTCCCATCCCTTTCAGAATTTTCTGCAGTTTATTGTGATCCTCACAGTCAAAGGCTTTGGCACAGTCAATAAAGCAGAAATAGATGTTTTCCTGGAACTCTCTTGCTTTTTCCATGATCCAGCAGATGTTGGCAATTTGATCTCTGGTTCCTCTGCCTTTTCTAAAACCAGCTTGAACATCAGGAAGTTCACGATTCACATATTGCTGAAGCCTGGCTTGGAGAATTTTGAGCATTACTTTACTAACATGTGAGATGAGTGCAATTGTGTGGTAGTTTGAGCATTCTTTGGTATTGCCTTTCTTTGGGATTGGAATGAAAACTGACCTTTTCCAGTCCTATGGCCACTGCTGAGTTTTCCAAATTTGCTGGCATATTGAGTGCAGCACTTTCACAGCATCATCTTTCAGGATTTGAAAGAGCTCAACTGGAATTCCATTACCTCCACTAGCTTTGTTTGTAGTGATGCTTTCTAAGGCCCACTTGACTTCACATTCCAAGATGTCTGGCTCTAGGTGAGTGGTCATGCCATGGTGATTATCTGGGTCATGAAGATCTTTTTTGTACAGTTCTTCTGTGTATTCCTGCCACCTCTTCTTAATATCTTCTGCTTCTGTTAGGTCCATACCATTTCTGTCCATTATTGTGCCCATCTTTGCATGAAATGTTCCCTTGGTATCTCTAATTTTCTTGAAGAGATCTCTAGTCTTTCCCATTCTGATGTTTTCCTCTATTTCTTTGCATTGATCGCTGAGAAAGGCTTTCTTATCTCTTCTTGCTATTTTTTGGAACTCTGCATTCAGATGTTTATATCTTTCCTTTTCTCCTTTGCTTTTCGCTTCTCTTCTCTTCACAGCTATTTGTAAGGCCTCTCCAGACAGCCATTTTGCTTTTTTGCATTTCTTTTCCATGGGGATGGTTTTGATCCCTGTCTCCTGTACAATGTCATGAACCTCATTCCATAGTTTATCAGGCACTCTATCTATCAGATCTAGGCCCTTAAATCTATTTCTCACTTCCACTGTATAATACTCAAACTACCACACAATTTCACTCATCTCACATGCTAGTAAACTAATACTCAAAACTCTCCAAGCCAGGCTTCAGCCGTATGTGAACTGTGAACTTCCAGATGTTCAAGATGGTTTCAGAAAAGGCAGAGGAACCAGAGATCAAATTGCCAACTTCCGCAGGATCATGGACAAAGCAAGAGAGTTCCAGAAAAGCATCTGCTTTATTGACTATGCCAAAGCCTTTGACTGTGTGGATCACAATAAACTGTAGAAAATTCTGAAAGAGATGGGAATACTAGACTACCTGCCCTGCCTCCTGAGAAATCTTTTGAAGGTCAGGAAGCAATAGTTAGAACTGGACATGGAACAACAGATTGGTTCCAAATAAGACAAGGAGTATGTCAAGGCTGTATATTGTCACCCTGCTTATTTAACTTATATGCAGAGTACATCATGAGAAATGCTGGGCTGGAGGAATCACAAGCTGGAATTAAGATTGCCAGGAGAAATATCAGTAACCTCAGATATGCAGATGACACCACGCTTATGGCAGAATACGAAGAAGAACTAAAGAGCCTCTTGATGAAGGTGAAAGAGGAGAGTGAAAAAGTTGGCTTAAAACTCAACATTCGGAAAACTATCATGCCATCTGGTCGCATCACTTCATGGCAAATAGATGGGGAAACAGTGGAAACAGTGTCAGACTTTATTTTGGGGGACTCCAAAATCACTGCAGATGGTGACTGCAGCCATGAAATCAAAAGATGTTTACTCCTTGGAAGAAAAGTTATGACCAACCTAGACAGCATATTAAAAAGTAGAGATATTACTTTGTCAACAAAGGTCCGTCTAGTCAAGGCTATGTTTTTTCCAGTGGTCAGATATGGATGTGAGTGTTTGACTATAAAGAAAGCTGGGCACTGAAGAGTTGATGCTTTTGAACTGTGGGGTTGGAGAATACTCTTGAGAGTCTCTTGGACTGCAAGGAGATCCAACCAGTCCATCCTAAAGGAGATCAGTCCTGAATATTCATTGGAAGGACTGATGCTGAAGCTGAAACTCCAATACTTTGACCACCTGATGCAAAGAACTGATCACTGGAAAAGACCCTGATGCTGGGAAAGATTGAAGGTGGGAGGAGAAGGGGATGACAGAGGATGAGATGGTTGGACAGCATCACTGACTCAATGGACATGAGTTTGAGTAAAATCCAGGAGTTGGTGATGGATAGGGAGGCCTGGCATGCTGTAGTCCATGGGATCACAAAGAGTTAGACACAAGTGAGCAACTAAACTGAACTGGGGTCTCCTATTGGAAAACGAGTCTTGACATTTGGAGACAGATGTAAGCTTGAGGTACAGATTTTTAGGTTTGGCAACAGGTATGTCACAAAGCCTTGGGCATGGATGTAACTCTCCATAGAAAATTCGTTATTTGAAAAATGCCAAAGATAAAGGAAAACAGAACATATGAAAAGGAAGAAGAAGAAAGAAAGCCCACAAGACAAACTAGCAAATAGATCACAAGATAACAGATTTATGGTTAAGAGGACGAGCGAGTGTTAAATAACCTCAAGTATTAAAAGAAAACCTGAATATTTTTAACTGATTTGACAATCAAAAGGCAAACTTAGTAAAAGAACTTTCAGTGAAGTGAAGTTTTAGTTGCTCAGTCATGTGTGTCAATGTAAGGGTAATAATGAAAGCCAAACTTCATGGATCAAAATATGAGTAAGTGAGGATATAAAGACAGAAAACAGGTTTTCGTTTTTTGTTGTTTTTTTCTCTAGGATGGTGTGTAAAAGAGGATGACGTGTCAGTGGAGAGGGCAAGTTTATTTGCTTTAGTGTGAGTGAGAGAGAGAGAGAGAGGAAGTGGAGTGAAAGAAGTCTGAGCATATGAAAGAAATCACTGAAAATTCAGGATTACAGGATAAAGAGGAGATAATTGATGAAGTAAGTGTTGGAGGAGGCAGCAGTCAGATTAAGGAGTCAGATTCATATAGAAGTAGAGATTCCACCTCCTCAAGAATTTAATTGAGAATTAGTGAACAGAAATAAAAGGTGAAATTTCCATCCATCCTATAAACTTTCAACCTTTCTTACAACTCAGAAACAAAAGATTTGCTGATCTTTGGAGCTTGAGGGGACCTCAGAGAAACAGTTTTCAAATGGTCGTTCACAAACTAGTAAAATCAGAAAGGGATGGCAAAACCCTTTTCCTGAGGAGCCAACTTAAAAACAGGGGGAAGCCTAGCAGACAACACCCGGCCTTCAACCAGTGCACACTGGTAATTGCCAGAAGCTTTGGGGCAGGAGACAGAAGGGGTGACAGGGGTCAAAAGGTACAAATCTCCAGTTTTAAAATAAATAGGTCACAGGGATATTAAAAGAAGAAAAGATAAATCCTTATATACTCGCTTTAAAAAAATGTCTTAAAAATTGCCCAAATCCTGCCTTGCATCAAACACACTGTCTGCCATAAAAATCTCATAGAGACTTTTTCTCCAAAAAGTCTCACGGGGAAATCAAAGGGCATTGTTATTTTTGGCTCAGGTCATGCCTGCAACCCCAGGGCGGAACTCTCGGGTAAACTGGGTTTAAGGCTTACGGAGAAAGTTCTCCTTCCACCTAAGACACTCCACCTCTTGAAAATGAAGAGAGTCAGGGTGCCAAACCTGTCCTCTGGGTCAGCTTGCCACCTGGAAGGGGCACATTCACAGGTGAAAAGTGCAAGTGTTAGTCACTTACTTGTGTCCGACTCTTCTGAGACCTCATGGACTGTAGCCCACCAGGCTCCTCTCTCCATGGAATTCTCCAGGCAAGAATACTGGAGTGGGTGGCCATTCCCTTCTCCAGGAAATCTTCCTGACCCAGGGATCAACCAAACCTGGGTCTCCTGCATTGTAGGCCGATTCTTTACCATCTGAGCCACCAGGGAAGGTCACAAGTGACCTCTCGGCAAATATTAACCCTCAGGCAACTCTGGTTTAATCAGCACCCTGAAATCTGATCAATCAAATTAACCACAATGTAGTACTTTAGGACCAGAATGAGGTTAGGAAGAAGGGTTAGGACAAACAGAAGGGGCTTGCATTAGTGAATTGCCTAGTCAGATACCTACACTCAGGAGCAAGACTGATGTGAGTAAGCCCTAGAGTGGGTGGCAATCTAGTTGGAGAGGTAAGACTCTGAACATGAAATAGTAACAGAGAGGTAGCAATTGATGCAGATGTTCAATGTTCTGCATTAAAGAAAATCAAGGTTACCAGGACTGGGGCCTTCTGAATGAAACTTGATGAGTGAAATATACAATTTTTTTTAAGGTAAAAAGCAACTGCAGGAATTTACAAAATGGGTACTCTGGAGAGAGGAGGAGGTCAGAGTCTCTCCTTGGATACCAAGTCTAAGTCTTAAGAGTGGAGATACAGGAATGAGAATATTAATACAAATTACATGTAAATTTAAATAAAATATTGAAAGAAGAGGAGTGGGAGGGGACAGCAAGGCAGCAAGACCAGAGGCATGAAGCTGAGTCCTAACACACACTGACAGCAAGACTGCAATCCCCCGGGGTGAGGGAAACCCCAGCCCCCAGCAGTCAGGACGTCTCTCTCTACAAGTATAGCCCCAAAGCAACTGTTGCATGCTCTCTACACACCCCACTGCTTGAAGCTGAGAGAGTCTGAACAGCCCCCTAGACACCAACATTCACTCCCCAGATACATTAATCTTCTTCTAAAACACAGTGAACTGGAAAAAAAGATAAATAAAAGGAGATGTGGTGAAAAATGGGTGGTTTGTGTTGGGGAGGGAAAAAGAGAGTGCGTTTTCAGGACTTTGAACCCTAGACTAAAGAAACTGTTAAGCTTGGTCTCCTGTGCAGGGCACAGAATCAGCAATGAATAGCCTGGCAGCCAATCCTGGTTAAGCCACTGGCTGTCCTGGGCAAGCCATTTAACCACTCTGATCTTAGTTCCATATCTGCAAAATGAGAGAATCCAGTCAAGAGAATGATCTAGTTTCTTCCAACTGTAAGGTGCTAATGTGCTTAGTCGTGTCCAACTCTTTGCAGCCCCATGGACTGTAGCCCGCCAGGCTCATCTGTCCATGGAATTTTCCAGGCAAGAATACTAGAGTGGGATGTCATTTCCTTCTCCAGGGGATCTTACCGACCCAGGGATCAAACCCGGGTCTCCCACAATGCAGGCAGACTCTTTACCATCTGAGCCAGTAGAGGTTAGGACTTCAACATTTAACTGATAATAAATGTGTTGCGCTATGCTCAGTCATGTTCAACACTTCGTGGATTCATGGACTGTAGCCTGTCAGGCTCCTCTGTCCCTGGGATTTTCCAGGCAAAAATACTGGAGGGGGTCCTACTTCGTTCTCCAGGAGATTTTCCTGACCCAGGGAGCAAACCCACGTCTCCTGCAAAACAGATGGGTTTTTCTTACCACTGTGACCACCTAAGGTGCTGAATTCTTAAATATGATAAGTTCAAGAAATTAAATTTAACAATAGATTGAAAGAATAAGGAAAGATGAGGATTTAATGTTACATAAACAGACAACAACCCATCCTTAGATCTACCCTTTTATAAAATGTGTAAGTTCTTCACTTTCTGATTAGAAACCAAGCTGTATTTCACAGGGAACTCTGCTGGATAGGAGGGGAGTTTGGGGGAGAATGGATACATGTATATGTATGGCTGAGACTCTTTGCTGTCCACCTAAAACTATTACAACATTGTTAATTGGCTATATTCCAGTATAAAAAAAAAGTATTTTTTAAAAAAAGGAGCCAAGCTATACTGGAGAATGGGACAATTACATAGTTACAATGCCCAGCTATACTGGAAAATGGGACAATTACATAGTTACAATGCCCTCCCCCCCCCCAAAAAAAATAATATATATATATCCAGGGGGAAAGGAATCACATGGTGATTGTTTTATTAATGAAATGCTGCCTCCTACAGTACAAGACAAACACAGCCCTTGAAGATGAAATGTTTCCTAACGGCAAAACCAAACAATTTTATTTTAGTTGTCTTGCATTTTGAAACTTTTCTTGTTTTCAGTTAGGGTGATGGAAAGAAAATAGTATATATGCTTCAAATTTTTCAAAGTTTGCAAGCCTTTAGATAAAAATGCTTGCTAACTGAATGCCAGGCGTGCCTGAGCTTGCCTTTGTCCGTTCCCTTCACACGTTCCCCAGAACTAAGCCTGGATTCCTTCTCTGGGCTTGGTGCCACCTGGTTTGCAGCTGAACATAGAACCAGCCTCTCTATTTTGCATTAGTTTTGCTTGATGGGTTCATAAGAAAACAGGAATACCCAATGTGGCTGATTCTTGAAAAAAGTGTAATTACAGAGAAAAAATAGGGTATGTGTTAGCCTGAATATGTCTGGAGTGATTTATTATTTTTGTTACAGTGCAATAAGTTTTTGTTTTTGATGTGGAGATTTTTCACTGAGGAAAATGTATGGTAAATTCTAACAGTAAAAGAAGCATTTGAAGAGCATGACTCTGGAGCCAGCCTGCCAGGGTTTGGAATCCAGCCCCAGCCCTGACTAATTATCTGACTTGGGGTAGGTTGTGTCACCAATTTGTGCCTCAGTTTCCTCATCAATAACATAGGCATCATAGTAGCACTTTTCTCCTGAGTTTCGAATAAGTTCATCTTTGTAAAGCCCTTTGAACAAAAGCTAGCACATAGTAATGTTATGTAAATATTCACTAGCACTAATAAATATTTCTTAAATAAACAAGCTGACTTTCTGATGTGCTTTCCCTTTCACAACCACCATCCATGTCTCTCTTCTGCATCTTTCTATTCTGCAACAACAAATCCTCTTTTTCCCATCCTTTTTTTCCCGGATCTACACTTGTGCTCCCACCATTACAGAGAAAACAAGGATCTAAGAATCCGAAGGCAGGAAAGTATATCTAATGGGGTTAGGGAGCTGAGAACCAGAGAGATTAATTGACATGTCAAACAGCTAAGAAATGTTAAGCATCTTCAAAAGCTCCTTCTCCTTCAAAGCACGTAATTTCTGAGACTGAACTTCCCCATTATTCCTGACACCTCCTTTTTCTCCCTCTCTTCTCCCTGCTTTTCTGTCCTCCCTCCCTCTTTGCCTCCGCCTACCCTCTCCTTCTCTGTCTCTCCCCTCCCTGCCCCACCCCCTCCAATGAAGGTCTGGCAAATGTGTTTCTTGCTCAAGTCTGTCCTCAATGACCTTTCACTTTTGGTTCCTTTCATTCCCTTTTGCTGGCATAAATAACACAGCCCATAATCCTGAAACAAAAATGGAAACCCAGGGCAGGGTAAGAGATTTTTACCTTTTGCAAAAATTGACACACAAATTTTTCACCCTGAATGAGTTAAAACAAAATGTGAATCAGAGGTGCTTTTGCATTTAGAGAATTAACTCTTTAAAAGAATGAAGTTACATGAAATTGGTACTATTTCAAAATGTCACTGTACTCCACCCCATAGGTACAGATCAGATCAGATCAGATCAGTCGTTCAGTTGTGTCCGACTCTTTGCGACCCCATGAATCGCAGCATGCCAGGCCTCCCTGTCCATCACCAACTCCCAGAGTTCACTCAGACTTACATCCATCGAGTCAGTGATGCCATCCAGCCATCTCATCCTCTGTCGTCCCCTTCTCCTCCTGCCCCCAATCCCTCCCAGCATCAGAGTCTTTTCCAATGAGTCAACTCTTCGCATGAGATGGCCAAAGTACTGGAGTTTCAGCTTCAGCATCATTCCTTCCAAAGAAATCCCAGGGCTGATTTCCTTCAGAATGGACTGCTTGGATCTCCTTGAAGTCCAAGGGACTCTCAAGAGTCTTCTCCAACACTACAGTTCAAAAGCATTAATTCTTTGGCACTCAGCTTTCTTCACAGTCCAACTCTCACATCCATATATGACCACAGGAAAAACCATAGCCTTGACTAGACGAACCTTTGTTGGCAAAGTAATGTCTCTGCTTTTGAATATGCTATCTAGGTTGGTCATAACTTTCCTTCCAAGGAGTAAGCATCTTTTAATTTCATGGCTGCAGTCACCATCTGTAGTGATTTTGGAGCCCCCAAAAATAAAGTCTGACACTGTTTCCACTGTTTCCCCATCTATTTCCCATGAAGTGATGGGACCAGATGCCATGATATTTGTTTTCTGAATGTTGAGCTTTAAGCCAACTTTTTCACTCTTCACTTTCACCTTCATCAAGAGGCTTTTGAGTCCCTCTTCACTTTCTGCCATAAGGGTGGTGTCATCTGCATATCTGAGGTTATTGATATTTCTCCCGCAATCTTGATTCCAGCTTGTGTTTCTTCCAGTCCAGCGTTTCTCATGATGTACTCTGCATATAAGTTAAATAAACAGGGTGACAATATACAGCCTTGACGTACTCCTTTTCCTATTTGGAACCAGTCTGTTGTTCCATGCCCAGTTCTAACTGTTGCTTCCTGATCTGCATATAGGTTTCTCAAGAGGCAGATCAGGTGGTCTGGTATTCCCATCTCTTGAAGAATTTTCCACAATTTATTGTGATCTACACAATCAAAGGCTTTGGCATAGTCAATAAGGCAGAAGTGGATGTTTTTCTGGAACTCTCTTGCTTTTTCCATGATCCAGCAGATGTTGGCAGTTTGATCTCTGGTTCCTCTGTCTTTTCTAAAACCAGCTTGAATGTCTGGAAGTTCACAGTTCACATATTGCTGAAGCCTGGCCTGGAGAATTTTGAGCATTACTTTACTAGTGTGTGAGATGAGTGCAATTGTGTGGTAGTTTGAGCATTCTTTGGCATTGCCTTTCTTTGGGATTGGAATGAAAACTGACCTTTTCCAGTCCTGTGGCCACTGCTGAATTTTCCAAGTTTGCTGGTATATTGAGTGCAGCACTTTCACAGCATCATCTTTCAGGATTTGGAATAGCTCAACTGGAATTCCATCACCTCCACTAGCTTTGTTCGTAGTGATGCTTTCTAAGGCCCACTTAACTTCACATTCCAGGATGTCTGGCTGTAGGTGAGTGATCACACCATTGTGATTATCTGGGTTGTAAAGATCTTTTTTGTACAGTTCTTCTGTGTATTCCTGCCACCTGTTCTTAATATCTTCTGCTTCTGTTAGGACCATACCATTTCTGTCCTTTATCGAGCCCATCTTTGCATGAAATGTTCCCTTGGTATCTCTAATTTTCTTGAAGAGATCTCTCGTCTTTCTCATTCTGTTGTTTTCTTCTATTTCTTTGCATTGATCTCTGAGGAAGGCTTTCTTATTTCTTCTTGCTATTCTTTGGAACTCTGCATTCAGATGCTTATATCTTTCCTTTTCTCCTTTGCTTTTCGCTTCTCTTCTTTTCACAGCTATGTGTAAGGCCTCCCCAGACAGCCATTTTGCTTTTTTGCATTTCTTTTCCATGGGGATGGTCTTGATCCCTGTCTCCTATACAATGTCACGAACCTCTGTCCATAGTTCATCAGGCACTCAGTCTATCAGATCTAGGCCCTTAAATCTATTTCTCACTTCCACTGTATAATCATAAGGGATTTGATTTAGGTCATACCTGAATGGTCTAGTGGTTTTCCCTACTTTCTTTAATTTAAGTCTGAGTTTGGCAATAAGGTGTTCATTTTTTTTTTAATTTTATTTTATTTTTAAACTTTACATAATTGTATTAGTTTTGCCAAATATCAATTTGGCAATAAGGTGTTCATGATCTGAGCCACAGTCAGCTCCCAGTCTTGTTTTTGTTGACTGTATAGAGCTTCTCCATCTTTGGCTGCAAAGAATATAATCAGTTTGATTTCAGTGTTGACCATCTGCGGATGTCCATGTGTAGAGTCTTGTGTTGTTGGAAGAGGGTGTTTGCTATGACCAGTGCATTTTCAAAGGCAATGCTAAGTATCTATATTTTATCCTGAGTGCGATGAGGGACCCTTGAGAGATGATAAGCAAGGAGATGACATGATCTTATTTACATCTTAAATAAATCACTATGAATACTGATGTGAAGATAGACAGAGATAAGAGTGGGAGGGGGAAAACCAATTAGGAAGCTCTTCCAGTGATACAGTGGAGAGATGCTGATGGAATAGACTAAGTAAGAAAGTGGTGAAGACATGGGGGAAAAATCAGTCAATTCAAGACATATTTGGGGATTGAATACACATAGTTGATTGTTACAAACTGGGTGAAGGGGATATTGATGTGAAGAATACTTTAGGCCTGAATTTTCTCTCTCAATCTCACCTATTATTTTCTTTGTTTTCTTCATTCTCTGGTCATCTTTCCTGTGCTCTTGGTACTCTGTAGACAGAAGCACAATATAGAACCAGGCTATGCTCTTAAAGTTTGCAAGCTTTAGGACTTCATAATGAGTAAAAATGTGAGCCATATCTATGAATACATTTTCCTTATGACTTGAGATTTCCAGGAAGGACCTCTTGTGAGAAGATATCTTAGCATCTGTGCCTTAAATTATACCAATGCAATAATCATTTGGCCCTGGACAGTATTCCATCTCTCAGAATTTTCCAATCAAAATGCAAATATCCTAGGCAAGGTCAATACCATGTATCATTCATTTACTTTAGAAAGAAATATAGCTGCAAGGAAGGCTTTACCTGGATTATATCACAAGGTAGGAAAAAGTAAAAGAAAAAAAGGCAGGACAATGAAAGGGGAAAAGGGAAAGGCCAACTTTGGCTTTTTCAGAGTTTGAAAAATGGCCAGCTTTTGATGTTGCTTACTGATTAGAATGTTATTTTCTTGGGATTTGCACATATGCATATTGAGGTGAATAATTAGTGGACCCAAATATGAAAGGTACATCTAGAACAGATTAGAATAATGATTGAGAGGAAGCCACACTCTGCTTGCAGACATGACTAACACTACTGTATGATGCTCATTTTGCCATGGATGGAAAAAAAGGCCAAGAGTGAAACTAACTGCACTAGAAAAAACACATCCAGACAGAAATTTAGAAAAGAAGAAGGTGTTTGCCACAATTAGAAGCACAGCCGTTCCACAAAGTGAAAAAAATAATTAGAAGTTGACAGAGGAGATCACCAAGGACAGAACCCCAAGAAGAATCAGTACAAGATTAATTGTAAGTTAGATTTTGATTTTGAGTCTTAACTTTATGTAAAGAAAAAAAAAGACTATATAGTAAAAATAATTAGGAAAAATATAACAACAAACTTGAAAACTTACAAGCAATTATACTGCAAATTTAAATACAAGTCCAATTATTTCAGTCATTTATTTATAATTCAAATGCCATTTATTGAAACTCTGCTACATAAGAGTTCTTATTCATTTGCTCATTCACTGAATCTTTTCAGCAACTGTTAATTAGGAATTTACTACTTTCAGGAACTATGGTTCATAAATGAACAAGACTGATGAAGAATATAAATGGAGTTTACATTCTGGTGGGAGGCATAGAGGATAAACATGTCATCAAATAAATATGCAAAAATTTCAAAAAGCACTAAATTTTTGAAAGTGGTAACTGGATGGAGTATAACTCAGTAAATGAACAGAGGACAGGAAGAGTATGGTAGCAATGTAACAGAGAAGAACAAATCTGACTCCATATTAGATCTGTTCCTTTTCCTGCGCTTATTCATGCTGGCTCTACACTTTTGTAAGGAGTATTGCCTGGAGCTTGAAATATACAGGACAGCCTATTCTCAAGGTTCTGACCTTTAAAGGTGTAACACTTTCCATTCATATAGAGGTAAAAAGTTGCAGAACAGAAAATAACAATTGTCTTGTTGCAGGTTTATAGAAATACTGTGACCAGACCTACATTGCCAGAATAAAAGATTACTAGACCAAGAAGTTTGAAACAAATAAACAGGCCCTCTCTCAACCTTACCTTTTAAAATGATTTGTTGAAATCTTTTGGGGAGTTGGGGATTTGGGGGCATGAGCTGTCTGTCTCCTTGCACAGCCGTGTAATAAACCTTTCTCTATGGCAAACATTTCAGTATGGTTTGACCTCAGTGTTTGTTGGGCACACAAACTTGTGTTATGTAACAGCAACAGTTAGTGAAGATCACTTAAGAGGATATAACATTTAAACTGAGAAATAAATGAGAAGAAAGCAGCCATGTGAATATATGGGGAATGAGGATCCAAGCAGGTGGAACAGTAATGGCCAAAACCCTGAGGTGGTAAGAGCCCCATATGTTTAAGGGACAAAGAAGGCAAGTTTGACTGGATGATCATGACTAGCTCAGGGTAAATGATGGAGACTTTTGTGGACAATCACAGATAAAGACTGGGGCCTTTGGGAAATGTGATGTTACATTTCAATTGCATTCTATTCACAAAGGGAGGCTAGAGGGGGATTTTAAGTGAGAGAGAGAGATGAACTGATTTGTTCTGGGAGAAACAAAAATTTTTAGACTTATTTTATTCTAGGAGAGACAGGGGAACTCAGAGGTGCAGCCTTAGCCCCACCTATGTGGAAGGATTATAGGAATGCCTAGGGAGGGAACTAAGTCATCTGGTGAGCCTTTGAAGCTGATTTGGCCAAAGAGAGTAGGAAAAAGAGAAAACAGAGAGCTTCATGTGAGCACAAAAGCAGCATAAGCAAAGGAACTGTGGCAGGGCATATGGTAGCATTCCCCTAAGCCATATGTGGGTAGGGGAATGCTAGCAGGTCAGAATTAATGGAGAAACGCAGTTAAGATGCAGCATGGTGAGGTTGAGGGAGAGCAGACCAGGGCAATTTATGGAAGGCTTTGTGTATGCTGGGATAAGAAATACAGATTCGATCCTTTGAATAAGATATCAGAGGATTTTAAGCAGCATGGCCAAAGGATTCAATTTATGTTTTAGATAAAGTAACTGGAAGGCTTTGTTGAAGTCAAATTTGACAGGAATAGTTGCAGAAGGAAGTGTAGGAGGCAGATGAAATAGTTCAGATAGCAGTCGATCAGAACATGTTGGTAGTAACGATAATGACAACAACTTTAACATATTGTGGCACTTTCTCTGTTCTAGGCACTCTTTTAAGCAATTAACAGATTTTAACTCATTAAATGCTAAGAAAATCCCATAAGGTAAGACCTAGTACTATCCCCATTTTATGGATGAAGTAAAAAATGGTAAAGTAACTTGCCTAAAAGTAATAGAGCAATACAGTAATGAAGTAAGTTCTAAAGCTGGAAGTCAGAATAATTGGAAGGAATTCATGAAGTACTTAGGAACAAAAGCATTTCAAGGAATATTTAAGGAAAACTGGTAACATTTTGTGAATAGGGAAAATTAAGAAAAAACCCACATATCCAACCGTGCCTTGGGTGTTTGACTATGGCCTTAAATGAGATAGAAAAACAGTGGGTAAGAAACCAGGTCTGTTGGGAAGTGGGTGGACTCCATTTGAGATGTTGAAACACCTGTGAAATATCCAACTGGGTATGGTGAGCAGAGATTTGGAAAAGTAATTGAAATCTCAAAAGAAATGTTGGGGACAAAAATTTAAAATTACAAGGCACCGATATACAAATGGGAGGATTCCTCTGCGGTTCAGTGGTAAAGAATCTGCCTGCACAGCAGAAGACACAGGAGACCCAAGTTCAATCCCTGGGTCCGGAAGATCCCCTGGAGGAGGACATGGCAAACCACTCCAGTATTCTTGCCTGGAGAACCCCAAGAACAGAGGATCCTGGTGGGCTTCAGTCCACAGAGTCACAAAGAGTTGGACAGGACTGAAGCGACTGGGCACAGAGGCACAACATACAAACGGAAATAAACACCATGAAGAACTTCAGTAAGCAAGCTACCTTGATTAATAGCATCGATAGTAAAGGAGATTATTGGGATTCAGCAGGCATCTATTTCTTCCCTAAGGAACCAGCAGTCCTCACAGTTCCAGATATGCTCTTAGGTCAGATGAGAAATAAAAACTGAGAGTGCTTTATGGTCAATTTAGAAGAATAAATGTACTATTTTAGTTGTTTAGATTACAGTTTAACAATTTAGTTAATAATTTTTAAAGAAAACTTTATCTTAATGCCAATATATAATTTAGAGTACAATCAACTAAAACATTTCAAGCTGTAGAGTTTGTTGAAATTGATGATGGAACTCTTATTTCCAAATTTATTTTAAAATGAAAAATTGGTGGGTAGATTTTATTTTTAGGTGTAAAATATATAAGGATCATTATTTTTCTGGGAACTATCAATCTTGTAGTCAAATACGATGAAGACTAAGTAATAATAAAATAAAGCCTCTTTCTACCTACCATGCCATTTTAAAAATCTAATATATTTTTTTCATTAGGGGATTTTTTTCTACATGATCTGACTTTGAATTCCAAGTGCGGAAATTCTTTTAACTATAATGCTTAGAAAACTAGGAGATAGACACGTCCTGGTTAAATAAGGGAAGGAGACAAAATTCTAATGAAAAGAATTCCATTATTGGTTTGTCAGTGGACCAAAGTGCTCTCTTAAGTGCTCTCTCATTATGCTCTCTTAATCCAAAGTCTCTGTCTCTCGGAATGAAAAGATGGAACATAAAAAGCAAGATGATAGTTTAAGATATAATGGTACATAAATCTACTAGCCTATACTTAAATTCACCAGCACGTTTTACAAAGCACTATGGCTGCAACATACCTACGTCTTGATGTACCATGGTCAATCACTAATCAGATAGATAAATAGGAAGAATATGAACATAGAAAAGTATGGATATATTTTATAACTTTTTTCTGTCCTTTTATTCAGGTCTGATATCAACACTTATTACCTGTTTTTCCTATATCCTGAGTATATTTCTCAAATTCAGGCTGTGAAAGTTGATTAAATGAAAGGAAATGTCACTGAATTCTTAATATTACAGAAAACAACAGAGATTTAAGAGAGGTTAATTAACATCTTAAATAGAAATTTAAGAGATTCCTATGTGCCAGGCAAATTTGGCCTTGGAGTATGGAATGAAGCAGGGCAAAGGCTGAGTTTTGCCAAGAGAACACACTGGTCATACCAAACACCCTCTTCCAACAACACAACAGAAGACTCTATACATGGACATCACAAGATGGTCAATACAGACATCAGATTGATTATATTCTTTGCAGTCAAAGATGGAGAAGCTCTAAACAGTCAGCAAAATCAAGACCAGGAGCTGACTGGCTCAGATCATGAACTCCTTATTGCCAAATTCAGATTTAAATTGAAGAAAGTAGGGGAAACCACTGGACCATTAAGGTATGACCTAAATCAAATCCCTTATGATTATACAGTAGAAGTGAGAAATAGATTTAAGCGACTAGATCTGATAGAGTACCTGATGAGCTATGGATGGAGGTTCATAATATTATACAGGAGACAGGGATCAAGACCATCCTCATGGAAAAGAAATGCAAAAAAGCAAAATGGCTGTCTGAGGAGGCCTTACAAATAGCTGTGAAAAGAAGAGAAGCAAAAAGCAAAGGAGAAAAGGAAAGATATAAGCATCTGAATGCAGAGTTCCAAAGAATAGCAAAGAGAGATAAGAAAGCCTTCCTCAGAGATCAGTGCAAATAAATAGAGGAAAACAACAGAATGGGAAAGACTAGAGATCTCTTCAAGAAAATTAGAGATACCAAGGGAACATTTCATGCAAAGATGGGCTCGATAAAGGACAGAAATGGTATGGACCAAACGGAAGCAGAAGATATTAAGAAGAGGTGGCAGGAATACACAGAAGAACTGTACAAAAAGATTTTTACAACCCAGATAATCACAATGGTGTGATCACTCACCTAGAGCCAGACATCCTGGCATGTGAAGTCAAGTGGGCCTTAGAAAGTATCACTATGAACAAAGCTAGTGGAGGTGATGAAATTCCAGTTGAGCTATTTCAAATCCTGAAAGATGATGCTGTGAAAGTGCTGCACTCAATATGCCGGCAAATTTGGAAAACTCAGCAGTGGTCACAGGACTGGAAAAGGTCAGTTTTCATTCCAATCCCAAAGAAAGGCAATGCCAAAGATTGCTCAAACTACCGCACAATTGCACTCATCTCACATGCTAGTAAAGTAATGGTCAAAATTCTCCAAGCCAGGCTTCAGCAATACATGAACTGTGAACTTCCAGATGCTCAAGCTGGTTTTAGAAAAGGCAGATTAACCAGAGATCAAATTGCCAACATCTGCGGGATCATGGAAAAAGCAAGAGAGTTCCAGAAAAACGTCTATTTCTGCTTTATTGACTATGCCAAAGCCTTTGACTGTGTGGATCACAATAAACTGTGGAAAATTCTGAAAGAGATGGGAATGCCAGACCACCTGACCTACCTCTTGAGAAACCTATATGCAGGTCAGGAAGCAACAGTTAGAACTGGACATGGAACAACAGGCTGGGGACAAATAGGAAAAGAAGTTCATCAAGGCTGTATATTGTCACCCAGCTTATTTAACTTATATGCAGAGTACATCATGAGAAACGCTGGACTGGAAGAAGCACAAGCTGCAGTCAAGATTGCCGGGAGAAATATCAATAACCTCAGATATGCAGATGACACCACCCTTCTGGCAGAAAGTGAAGAGGAATTAAAAAGCCTCTTGATGAAAGTGAAAGTGGAGAGTGAAAAGGTTGGCTTAAAGCTCAACATTCAGAAAACGAAGATCATGGCATCTGGTCCCATCACTTCATGGGAAATAGATGGGGAAACAGCGGAAACAGTGTCAGACTTTATTTTTTTGGACTCCAAAATCACTGCAGATGGTGACTGCAGGCATGAAATTAAAAGACAACTTACTCCTTGAAAGGAAAGTTATGACCAACCTAGATAGCATATTCAAAAGCAGAGACATTACTTTGCCAACAAAGGTCCATCTAGTCAAGGGTATGGTTTTTCCAGTGATCATGTATGGATGTGAGAGTTGGACTGTGAAGAAAGCTGAGCATCGAAGAATTGATGCTTTTAAACTGTTGTGTTGGAGATGACTCTTGAGAGTCCCTTGGACTGCAAGGAGATCCAACCAGTCCATCCTAATGGAGATCAGTCCTCGGTGTTCATTGGAAGGAAAGATGCTGAAGCTGAAACTCCAGTACTTTGGCCACCTCATGCAAAGAGTTGACTCACTGGCAAAGACCCTGATGCTGGAAGGTTTGGGGGGCAGGAGGAAAAGGGGACGACAGAGGATGAGATGGCTGGATGGCATCACCAACTCGATGGACATGAGTTTGGGTAAACTCCGGGAGTTGGTGATAGACAGGCTGCTGTGATTCATGGGGTCGCAAAGAGTGGACTGAGTGACTGACCTAAACTGAAATGATGTGCCTGGGGATAAAATATGAATACAATGCATTTCTTATTGTATTCATGTCTTATCTCCAAGCACAAAAAGTTTGTTTTATTTAGGCTTGTTCGTTTTTTCGCAATAGAGATGCTCATGGTCTGGTGGAGAAAACAAATTAGGTTTTACCAATCTCTCTTCTGATGACTGTAAACATCTCCTTTCCTTCTTCCTACTCTCATTAACAGAAAAGGCAATCCTGGATCAATCAATAAGGTGCCCAGATCATATTCTCTTGAATTTTCGTGTTTTATGTAATACTAAGAATTCTAACTGAAATCAGCCAAGAGAATGAACTAGTCACAGCAGATACTCTTTTTCAAAAATACACACATGGACATCACCAAATGGTCAATATCGAAATCAAATTGATTACATTCTTTGTAGCTGAAGACAAAGAAGCTATATACACAATCAGCAAAAACAAGACCTGGAGCCGACTGTGGGTCAGATAATCAGCTTTTCATAGCAAAATTCAGGTTTAAACTAAAGAAAATCAGGAAAGACACTAGGCCAGCCAGATATGACTTAAATCAAATCCCATATGAATTCACAGTAGAAGTAATGAATAGATTCAAGGCACTAGATCTACAGAGGTCCATAATATTGTATAGGAGGCAGTGAACAAAACCATCACAAAGAAAAAGAAAAGCAAGAAGGCAGAGTGGTTATCTGAGGAGACTTTACAAATAGCAGAAGAACTAAGAGAAGCACAAAGTAAGGGAGAGAGGGAAAGATACATTCAATTAAACACAGAGTTCCAAAGAAAAGCTATATGAGATAAGAGGAACTTCTTCAATGAAAAGTGCATAATAATAGAAGAAAACAACAAAAGGAGAAAGACTAGAGATCTCTTCAGGAAAACTGGAAACTTCAAGGGAGCATTCTGCCTAAAGACGGGCACAATAAAGGATAACAATTGGTAGAGACCTAGTATACCCTGAACAGATCAAGATGAGATGGAAGGAATACATGGAAGAACTGTATAAAAAAGATCTTAATGGACCAGATTACTATGATGGTGTGGTTAGTCACCTAGAACCAGACATTCTGGATTGTGAAGTCAAGTGGGCCTTAAGAAACACTGAGGTTAATAAATCTAATGGATGCAATGAAATTACGTCCATTGGTGGATGTCATCAAGGTTTGGCATTCATTATGTCAGCACATCTGGAAGGCCTAGCAGTGGCCACAGGACTGTAAAAGGTCGATCCTCATCCCAGTTCCCAAGAAGGGTGGTACCAAAGGATGTGCTAACCATTGGACAACTGCACACATCTCCCATGCTAGTAAGGCCATGCTTAAAATCTTGCATGCTAGGCTTCAGCATTATGTGAACCAAGAACTTCCAGATGTCCAAGCTGGGTTTAGAAAAGGAAAAGGAACTAGAGATCAAATTGCCAACATTTGCTGAATTATAGAGAAAGCAAGGGAATTTCAGAAAAACATTTATCTCTGTTTCATTGACTATGCTAAAGCCTTGGACTGAGTGGATCATGACGAACTGTGGAAAGCTCTTAGAGAGATGGGATATGAAACCATCTTACCTGTCTCCTGCAAAACCTGTATGCGGATCAAGAAGCAACAGTTAGAACCCTGTTTGGAACAACTGATTTGTTCAAGATTAAGAAAGGAGTACAACAGGGCTGTCTGCTGTCACCCTGTTTGTTTAACCTATATGCTGAACATATCATGAGAAATGCTGGCCTGGGTGAGTTATAAGCTGGGATCAAGACAGGAGGGAGAAAACATCAACAACCTCAGATTTGCAGATGATATCACGCTAATGGCAGAAAGCAAAGAGGAACTAAAGAGCCTCTTAATGAGGGTGAAGGAAGAGAGTGAAAGAGCTGGCTTAAGACTAAATATTAAAAAAACTAAGATCATGGCATCCACCCCTAATACTGCATGGCAAATAGAAGGGGAAAATGTGGAAGTAGTGACAGATTTCCTCTTCTTGGGCTCCAAAATCACTGAGGACAGTGACTGAAGCCATGAAATCAGATGATTGCTTCTTGGCAGGAAAGCTATGATAAACCTAGACAGTGTGTTGAAAAGCAGAGACATTACTCTGCCAACAAAGGTCCCTATAGGCAAGGCCATGGTCTTCCCAGTAGTCACGTACAATTGTGAAAGCTGGACCATAAAGAAGGCATAGTGCCAAAGAATTGATGCCTTCGAACTGTGGTTCTGGAGAAGACTCCTGAAAGTCCACTGGACAGCAAGGAGGTCAAACCAGTCAATCTTAAGGGAGATTAACCCTGAATATTCACTGGAAGGATGATGCTGAAGCTGAAGCACCAATATTTTTGTCCTCTGATGTTAACAGCTGACTCATTGGAAAAGTCCCTGATGTTGGGAAAGACTGAGGGCAGAAAGAGAAGGGGGAATCAGAAGATGAAATGACTGGTCGGCATCACTGATGCAATAAACATGAACTTGGGCAAATCCTGGGAGATGGTGAAGGACAGGGAGGCCTGGTATGCTGCAGTCCATGGGGTCGCAAAGAGCTGGACATGACTGGGCGACAAAACAACAACAGCAAAAATCCCATGACATTTATTTATGACATAACAAATTAACAATATTTGTTGTTTAAATAATATATTTCACTATTTATTGTCCATGGTCCTGTAATGTCTCTTCTATCTTCATTTTGTTACATGTCACTTTCAGATTCTATCTTTTGTATATCTTATATCCTCAAGTAGATTACAAACTAAAGTCAACAATCTTGTTTTATTCTTGTTTGTACCCCTCTATTATGCTAAAAAGAATTCCTTGTACCCAGAAAGTCAGTAATTATTTCTTGATCAAACAATTTTTAATTGACCATACTTAAAGTTCAACATTCGGAAAACGAAGATCATGGCACCTGGTCCCATCATTTCATGGGAAATAGATGGAGAAACAGTGGAAACAGTGTCAGACTTTATTTTGGGGGGCTCCAAAATCACTGCAGATGGTGACTGCAGCCATGAAATTAAGACGCTTACTCCTTGGAAGGAAAGTTATGACCAACCTAGATAGCATGTTCAAAAGCAGAGACATTACTTTGCCAACAAAGGTTCGTCTAGTCAAGGCTGTGGTTTTTCCAGTGGTCATGTATGGATGTAAGAGTTGGACTGTGAAGAAAGCTGAGCGCTGAAGAACTGATGCTTTTGAACTGTGGTTCACTTGGAGAAGACTCTTGAGAGTCCCTTGGACTGCAAGGAGATCCAATCAGTCCATTCTGAAGGAGATCAGCCCTGCGATTTCTTTGGAAGGAATGATGCTAAAGCTGAAACTCCAGTACTTTGGCCACCTCATGCGAAGAATTGACTCATTGGAAAAGACTCTGATGCTGGGAGGGATTGGGGCCAAGAGGAGAAGGGGACAACAGAGGATGAGATGGCTGGATGGCATCACTGACTCGATGGATGTGAGTCTGAGTGAACTCTGGGAGTTGGTGATGGACAGGGAGGCCTGGCGTGCCACGATTCATGGGGTCTCAAAGAGTCGGACATGACTGAGCGACTGAACTGAACTGAACTGAATACCATCAGGTATGATTAATATCTACCTTAATTCACAGATCTGATAATTATGAAAGGAAAGCATATGTGTGAAAGCATGTTGAGTAAATATATAGAATTATGATTTCAACTTAAATCCTGAATTCTGCTTTAAGGTTTTCCAGTGGGTGCTACTTAGACAACCCTGCTTCTTTTCTTCTCTAGTTTTCCTAAAATAATATTGCCTCAAATATGTAAAGCAAAAATTAACTTAAAAGAAATATATATACATCCACAATTATAACATTTTTATATTTGTGTATAAAATATATATTTGTATAAAAATTTTAGTATGCTTTTCTCAATAATTAATAGAACAAGCAGATAAAAAATTTAATGACACAGAACTAGAGAGCAAAGAGATATACATACTTGACTTAATAGACATAAATAACAGTGCATCCTACATTCTTTACAAATTGACATGGAACATTTGTGACTATATGTTGAGTCACAAACCAACTATCAACAAATTTCTAAGAAAAGTCATAGGAAGGTGTTACAAACACAACACAATCTATAAATCAGTATTTCTTAAATATAAGAAAATGTCCATGGGTTAGAACCATGGTAGAAATCTTCAGAGTATAAATGAAAACAAATTAAAATAGAAAATAGAAAAATTAAGAACATCTTTTTATTTTAAAGAAGTTGTATTCTTTGAAAGAAGATATATTTTAAAAAACAAAAATTGAGCTAAATATTTATTTCAATAAATTAAAGACAAATTAAAGTCTAAAAAACAGTAGAAAAAAGACTACTTTTAGAAATTAATGAACTAGAAAGCCTACAGAAAAGCCAACAGAAGTTGGCTTTCTGAAAAGACAAATAAAACTGATAAAATGCTAGTGAACAAATAAGAAGAGACGACACACCCATATTAGAAATGACAAAAGGAACATCTTGCAGACATTAAGGAGATTAAGAGGATGTTATGAACAGCTTATGACAATAAATATAAATTTAGGAAAAATGGATAAATTCCCAGAAAAAATATAACTATGACTCAAGGAGAAAGAGGAAATATGAATAATCTTGAAGCCATGAAAGAAACTGAATCAATAATTAAAAGTCTTCCCACAACTGAACTCCAGGCACAAATGGTTCCACTGGCCAGTTAACCAATTATACTCATGCTTATCCTAAGAGGCTATAACTTGATTGCTGTTGCTGAGTCACTCAGTCATGTCTGACTGTATTATGACCCCAATGGACTGTAGCCCACCAGGCTCCTTCTGTCCATGGAATTTCCTAGGCAAGAACACTGGAGTGGGTGGGTTGCCATTTCCTTCTCCAGCATAATTTCATACCAAAACTCAAACAAAGACTAAGGGAAAGAAGATTTACAGTTCAACCTAACTATATACAAAAATGCAAAATCCACAACAAAATAGTGGCAAACTCAATCGAGAAATATATTAAAAGAATAGTGCATTTTATCAAAGGAGGATTTATTTCAAGAATATGTTTAGTTTGACATGATAAAGACAATTTAATTCACAACATTATCATATTGTTTCAATGCAGGAAAAGTATTTAATAATATCCAATATTTATCGTTGGTAACAAAATATTTAGCAAAAAAAGGAGTAAAGATGACAACTTAATCTGGTAGTGTAGAGGCTGGCAAACTTTTTCTTGTTAAACAGCCAGACAATAAATATATTCAGCTTAGCAGGCCATCTGATCTCTGCTACACTACTTTGCCATCATGATACAAAAGTAGCTGTAGACAACAGTATTTACATGAATGACATAGTTGCATTCCAATAAAATTTTACTTACAAAACCAGGTGGCAGGCCAGATTGGGCCAATAGACATAGACTGCCAACTCTTGAGCTAAAGTGTATCTAGAAAACATAGCCTATTGGTATTTATCACAATCAATGATGAAACCATTTTCTTTGAGCCAGAAGCAAGATAAAACTTCCCAGTGTTGCAAACATGCTGCACATTGCATTTGAGGTCAGTGCAGTAAGGTAAGAAAAATAAATAAAAGTACAAAGATTGAAAAAGGAGAAAAAGAACTGCCAACATTTGGAGAAGAAACAATTATGTATATATAAGATCTAAAAGAACTTATATAGATAATTGTTAATGAGAATTTGGCACAATTCCTTGACATAAAAAAATCAATATAAAAATGTATTCCTAACAAGAAATAAAATTTAAAACATGACATGTTTACAGTAGTGATCAAAAATACAAATTACCTGAAAATAAATTTATGAAAAAATATATAAGACTTCTACAAGGCAAATTTATGAAAATATTAAGAATGGCCAAATAAAAGGAAACAGAAAATATTTTCATAGGTTGAAATCTCTGTATTTTAGAGATGGCAATTCTCCCCTGCTGTATAGATTCAATAGAATTGCAAACAAAATCTCAACAGTCATTTTGAAGAAGTTGACAAAATAATTCTGAAATATATACAAAATTTCAAGAGGTCACAAATAAGCAAAATATTTTTGGAGAAAAAGTTAGGAAAACTTGATCTAACAGATATTAAGACTCATTTTGAGACTCAAATAAATAAAGCAGCATGGTGTTAGTTCAGTTACCGCTAGGAAACAAGCCACATTGTTATGGACATTCACATGACGGAAATAGCACCATCAGCAAAGACGGGGCAGCTTTTTAAGTAAATGGTGCTAGGAAAAGTGGATATCCATGTGAGATAAAAGAAAATTAGACTCTTATTCATACAATCCACTAAAATAAATCAGAAAAGACCAAAACGAAAAGGATAAAACTATAAATCTTGGAAAGTAAAGGAAAAACATGCCAATATAACCTTACAGTAGGGAAAGATTTCTTAATTTCATTTCATGAAATGAAAGTAAAAGACGCCTGCTTCTTGGAAGAAAAGCTACGACCAACCTAGACACCATATTAAAAAGCAGAGACATTACTTTGGCAACAAAGGTCCGTCTAGTCAAAGCTATGGTTTTTCGAGGAGTCGTGTATGGATGTGAGAGCTGGACTATAAAGAAAGCTGAGTGCCGAAGAATTGATCTTTTATTTTTTTTTAATTTATTTATTTTAATTAGAGGCTAATTACTTTACAATATTGTATTAGTTTTGCCTATTGATGCTTTTATTTTATTTTTTTTAATTTTATTTTATTTTTAGACTTTACATAACTGTATTAGTTTTGCCAAATATCAAAATGAATCCACCACAGGTATACACGTGTTCCCCATCCTGAACCCTCCTCCCTCCTCCCTCCCCATTCCATCCCTCTGGGTCGTCCCAGTGCACCAGCCCCAAGCATCCAGTATCGTGCATCAAACCTGGACTGGCACTGTGGTTTTGGAGAAGACTCTTGAGAGTCCCTTGGACTGCAAGGAGATCCAACCAGTCAATCCTAAAGGAAATCAGTCCTGAATACTCATTGGAAGGACTGACGCTGAAGCTGAAACTCCAGTACTTTGGCCACCTGCTGCGAAGAACTGACTCATTTGAAAAGACCTTGATGCTGGGAAAGATTGAAGATGGGAGGAGAAGGGGATGACAGAGGATGAGATGGTTGGATGGCATCACCGACTCGATGGACATGAGTTTGAATAAGCTCCAGGACCTTGTGATGGACAGAGAAGCCTGGCATGCTGCAGTCCATTGGTTCGCAAATAGTCGGACATAACTGAGCGACTAAACTGAACTGATCCCAACACTAGGATCCATATAAATTGTGGTGGGTAGGTAGGTGTTAGTC
The DNA here is from genome assembly GCF_029407905.1 of Bubalus kerabau. Taxonomy (NCBI): domain Eukaryota; kingdom Metazoa; phylum Chordata; class Mammalia; order Artiodactyla; family Bovidae; genus Bubalus; species Bubalus kerabau. The sequence continues at coordinate 31,835,536 of NC_073624.1, read as the reverse complement.
ACTCAGTCGTGTCTGACTCTGTGACCCCATGGACTGTAGCCCACCAGGCTCCTCCATCCATGGACTTCTCCAGACAAGAATATTGGAGTGGGTTGCCATTTCCTTCTCCAGGGGAATCTTCCCAACCCAGGGATTGAACCCATATATTGTGGTATATCCATATAGTGAAATATGCCCATAATGGTGTCAATATCCCCTTTCTTTATAGATTTATGACAAAATACCACAGAATGGATACATCAGGCCAAACAGATGAGTTCGTCCCAAGAGAGGGGTAAAGGGGTTGGGAGTTTCAGGGAACTGGCCAGCTTCTATTTCTTCACCTCAGTGCTACCCAGTGTTCACACCAGAACTATTTGCCAACATGACAAATATCTGTTTTATGATTATTATATATTCATCATATATAAAAATAAAACAACAACAATAGAAACCGAGTACTTTTTTTTTTTTTGGTAATATCCTATGTTCTCATTCATTTTATTATACCAAATAGATATGATACAACTTCTTATATTTTATAAATTATATTTTTCCCACTTAAATGTATTCCCCTGTATTATCTAACTTCATTCTCTGGAAAATATGAGACTTCTCATCATGTTTATCTATACTTTAACAATGAATTTATACATACCAAAAAAATATACAATGCACCAATTGGCAGTCTTCTCCATCCCTACCTTCCAAAGTTAGTTAAGACAAAAATCTGATTTGATATAGATCACAACACTAACATGAATACATAAAAGAGATATCAGATTTTTCCTGTCTACCAATAGATGAAATGTGTAATTGACAATGTCACCTGTGATTTGTACAGCAAATAATAGTAGATTGCAAATGTATATTCAAAAGGCCTAGAGCAATCAAAGAAGACTGAATACTCAAAATACATTAATCTTTTACCTAGGTTTCCAAAATCCTACTAAAAATATTATTATCCAGAGGATAAAAAAAAAAAAACAACCTGTGGTTTCAAATTAATAGCTCTAGATGCTGCATTTTTCCCCTTTTTAAAATGTCAATCCTACACTCTGTAAAAGGCAATTACATTCAACGCCATAGTATGGACTCAACTCCCTACATTTAAAAACAAGAATTAAAAAGTTTTAATGAGCACATTACAAAATCACTGAAGTAGTAATACTTCTAAAACAAAGTTTCATGAAGCTTTTTTAGTCTGACTTTCCTCCATGCCTAGAATCTGTCTTCTCAATTCTATTTTGAGACTTTAAGTAATTTCTGTGATAGCAATGCCAATAAAGCCACCATTTGCCGTTCATCTCAGTTCTAAGAAAGAGTAAATCATCCCCACAAGCAATTAAACAATAAACGCATTAAAATAAGACCAGTTAGAGCTAAGTCTAGACATTCACCACATAGTTATGAGACAGGCTTGTCATTAGCATTTCAACTTCAATTGGAAATTTCTTTAATAATTCTTTCCAACAGAATCAAGACTGAAAATTTTGTTGTGGGAGTATTCAGATTCAATACAGTTTAAATTGAAATGCTCCATCAGGAATTTCAGTTGTATGTCTGCAAAACTTCCCTGTACTATTAATTTGTACATCCAGGATTAGTTCAGCAATAATCCACCATATACAACACACTCTGAAGTTTGTAGCTGTATCAGTTCTCTTTCACATTTCCAAAAATTAAATACATTGCCTTGCAAAGGTAAAAAGAACACATATCCAATGGCTATACATGATTTTTCTCCTTTTGGCAGTCAATGTTATACAGAAAGAAGACTGATTTTCAAGGTGTTTTAATAATTTGAACCTTTGTGGGAATAAAAATGTTTGAGATCTTCCTGAACTCATCAGGTGTCAGTTATTGTTATATACGTTATTTCCTAATACTATGAATGTATGGGGAAATAGATGGGGAAACAGTGGAAACAGTGTCAGACTTTGTTTTTCTGGGCTCCAAAATCACTGCAGATGGTGACTGCAGCCATGAAATTAAAAGACGCTTACTCCTTGGAAGGAAAGTTATGACCAACCTAGATAGCATGTTCAAAAGCAGAGACATTACTTTGCCAACAAAGGTCCGTCTAGTCAAGGCTATGGTTTTTCCTGTGGTCATGTATGGATGTAAGAGTTGGACTGTGAAGAAGGCTGAGTGCCGAAGAATTGATGCTTTTGAACTGTGGTGTTGGAGAAGACTCTTGAGAGTCCCTTGGACTGCAAGGAGATCCAACCAGTCCATTCTTAAGGAGATCAGCCCTGGGATTTCTTTGGAAGGAATGATACTAAATCTGAAACTCCAGTACTTTGGCCACCTCATGTGAAGAGTTGGCTCATTGGAAAAGACTCTGATGCTGGGAGGGATTGGGGGCAGGAGGAGAAGGGGACAACAGAGGATGAGATGGCTGGATGGCATCACTGACTTGATGGACATGAGTCTCAGTGAACTCTGGGAGTTGGTGATGGACAGGGAGGCCTAGAGTGCTGCGATTCATGGGGTTGCAAAGAGTCAGACACGACTGAGCGACTGATCTGATCTGATGGATGAACTTAGGTAATTTTCAGAGGAACTGTGAATAACTTTTTAAATTTACTTCTAAAGCTGTTATTGTTGCTATTACTGTTCCTGTTGTTGTCCAGTTTCATATGCCACAGTCTAGTCACCAAAAAGCACTTCCACTCCAACAGAGGAAAAAACATAGCCCTTTATCTAATGATTTGCCCTCAAAAAAGTAAGTCCTCAGTAAGCACAGGCCTGTTGCTGCTGTTTGTTGTTCAGTCACTAAGTCATGTCTGACTCTTTCGCAACCCCATGGACTGTAGCCCACCAGCCTCCTCTGTCCCTGGGATTTACCAGGGAAGAACACTGGAGTGGGTTATCATTTCCTTCTCCAAGGGATGTTCCTGGGCCAGGGATCAAATCCATGTCTCCTGCATTGACAGGCAGATTCTTTACCACTGAGCCACCAACAGCAAATTCCATTTCTTACATTCACTGATGAGCAACAGTTTTTCTAATAAAGGAATAAAGGGACAGAGAAGTTGCAAATAGAGATGAACATTCCCAACCTGTTGGTAGGGGAAAGAGATCAGGGTTGGAGAGAGGGAGTTTTATGGAGCCAAAGGAACACTCGTCTGAGAACTCAAGCAAACATAGAAATGTTCTTAGGTGTAGCACATGAATCAGAAGATCATGAAATGTCATGTTTTGATTTACTACCATTAACAAGATATTTTCCAATAAAGGCAATTAAGATGGGAAATAATTTTGAGAATGTGTCCTATGTTTCGTGTTAATGAAGCAGTGTAGAGTGAGCCCGGTATTTTGTTACAGGTACAGAACAGACACAAGCAACCCCTTGAATTCAATCACAGTTGAGGCAAATTCAACAGGGGTTTGTTTAACCTTAGGGGGTCAACTAAGTGACTTCAAAATATGTAGCATATTAAAAACCAGAGACATCACTTTGCCAACAAAGATCCATACAGTTAAAGCTATGGTTTTCCCAGTAGTCATGTATGGATATGAAAGTCAGAAAACACAAAGAAGGCTAAGCATCAAATAATTGATGCTTTCAAATTGTGGTGCCGGAGAAGTGAGAAAGCTAATTCTCAGGTAGGTTGATAAGGAGTCCCAGGCCCTCAAGGAGGAGAAAAGGACAAATTATTTTTCTACATTCCTTAGTTTTAGTCACATATTATTTCCTTTAAGCCCAGAGCTAATGATTACACAACAAAACAATTCAACTTAAACTCTGTACTAAGGATTATATAACAACACTGTATCTTGCTCACGGACATGTTTCTCCTTTTTAACAAGAACCTTCTGATTAATCTTGTTATCTTATGTGGAAGTGAGTCTGGTAAGACCTTTCTAATGTTAATTCCAATCTTGTAATGTTGTAAGATTGGGTCTGATGAAAGTATATAAGGCTTTAATAACACTATAGTGGGGCACTCGCTGGACCCCTTCTGATGTCTATGTCAGAAGCTTTCTCTGTCCCTTTTTATACTTTAATAAAATTCTGCTACACAAAAGCTCTTGAGTGATCAAGCCTGGTCCCTGGTCCTGAAGCTAAATCTTTGGCTATCACAAATCTAACATTGTTCACCATATGCGATAAGAAGGCTCTTGTGAGTCCCTTGAACAAAAAAGGAGATGAAACCAGTCAATCTTAAAGGAAATAAACCTTGAATATTTACAGAAAGAACTGATGCTGAAGCTGAAACTCCAATACTCAGGCCACCTGATATGAACAGCCAATTCACTAGAAAAGACCTTGATGCTGGGAAAGATTGAGGGCAGGAGGAGGAGGAGGATACAGAGGATGAGATGATTGGATGGCATCACTGGCTCAAGAGATGAGTCAGTGAAAAGGCAAACAGATAGGACACAGAAACATGAACACCCCAGGTCAGTAGGTGCCCAATGTGCTACTGGAGATCAGTGGAGAAATAACTCCAGAAAGAATGAAGAGATGGAGCCAAAGCAAAAACAACACCCAGTTATGGATGTGACTGGTGATGGAAATAAAGTCCAATGCTGTAAGGAGCAATATTGCATAGGAACCTGGAATGTTAGGTCCATGAATCAAGGCATATTGGAAGTGGTCAAACAGGAGATGGTGAGAGTGAACATTGAAATTTCATGAATCAGTGAACTAAAATGGACTGGAATAGGTGAATTTAATTCAGATGACCATTATATCTACTACTGTGGGCAAGAATCCCCTAGAAGAAATGGAGTAGTCATCATAGTCAACAAAAGAGTCTGAAATGCAGTACTTGGACGCAATCTCAAAAATGACAGAATGATCTGTGTTTGTTTCCAAGGCAAACCATTCAATATCACAGTAATCCAAGTCTATGGCCCAAACAGTAACGCTGAAGAAGAATGCTGAAGTTGAATGGTTCAATGAAGACCTACAAGACCTTCTAGAACTAATACTCAAAAAATATGTCCTCAAAAAATACACCAAAGAACTATGCAAAAAAGATATTCATGACCCAGATAATCACAATGGTGTTATCACTCACCTAGAGACAGACATCCTGGAATGTGAAGTCAAGCTGACCTTAGAAAGCATCATTACAACCGAAGCTAGTGGAGGTGATGGAATTCCAACCGAGCTATTTCAAATCCCGAAAGATGATGCTGTGAAAGTACTGCACTCAATATGCCAGCAAATTTGGAAAACTCAGCAGTGGCCACAGGACTGGAAAAGGTCAGTTTTCATTCCAATCCCAAAGAAAGGCAATGCCAAAGAATGCTCAAACTACCGCACTCATCTCACACACTAGTAAAGGAATGCTCAAAATTCTCCAAGCCAGACGTCAACAAACAGTACATGATCTGTGAATTTCCAGATGTTCAAGCTGAATTTAGAAAAGGCAGAGGAACCAGAAATCAAATTGCCAACATCCATTGGATCATGGAAAAAGCAAAAGAGTACCAGAAAAACATTTACCTCTGCTTTAATGACTATGCCAAAGACTTTGACTCTGTGGATCACAATAAACTGTGGAAAATTCTGAAAGAGATGGGAATACCAGACCACCTGACCTGCCTCCTGAGAAATCTATATGTAGGTCAGGAAGCAACAGTTAGAACTGGACATGGAACAACAGACTGGTTCCAAATCAGGAAAGGAGTACCTCAAGGCTGTATATTGTCAACCTGCTTATTAACTTATATGCAGAGTACATCATAAGAAATGCTAAGCTGGATGAAACACAAGTTGGAATCAAGATTGCCAGGAGAAATATCAATAACCTCAGATATGCAGATCACACCACCATTATGGCCCTCAGCTTAAGCAAAGAATAACTAAAGAGCCTCTTGATGAAAGTGAAAGAGGAGAGTGAAAAAGTTGGCTTAAAACTCAAAATTCAGAAAACTAAGATCATGGCAACCAATCCCATCACTTCATGGCAAGTAGATGGAGAAACAATGGAAACAATGAGAGACTTTATTTTGGGGGGCTCTAAAATCACTGCAGATGGTGACTGCAGCCATGAAATTAAAAAGACACTTACTCCTTGGAAGGAAAGTTATGACCAACCTAGACAGCATATTAAAAAGCAGAAACATTACTTTGTCAACAAAGTTCTGTCTAGTCAAAGCCATGATTTTTCCAGGAGTCATGTACGGATGTGAGAGTTGGACGTAAAGAAAGCTGAGTGCCAAAGAATCGATTCTTTTGAACTGTGGTGTTGGAGAAGATCTCCTTGGACTGCAAGGAGATCTAACCAGTCCATCCTAAAGAAATCAGTCCTGAATATTCATTGGAAGAACTGATGTTGAACCTGGAACTTTGGCCACCTGATGTGAAGAGCTGACTCATTTGAAAGACCCTGATGCTGGGAAAGATTGAAGGCAGGAGGAGAAGCGGACAACAGAGGATGAGCTGGTTGGATGGCATCACCGAGTCAATGGACATGAGTTTGAGTAAACTCTAGGAGTTGGTGATGGACAAGGAGGCCTTGTGTGCTGCAGTCCATGGGGTTACAAAGAATCAGACATGACTGAATGACTGAACTGACTGACTGATTGACTCAGTGGACTGAGTTTGGGCAAACTCTGGGAGATATTGAAGGACAGGGAAGCCTGGTGGGCTATATTTCATGCTGAGTAGCTTCAGTCATGTCTGACTCTTTCCAACTGCATGGATTATAGTCTGCCAGGCTTCTCTATCCATGGGATTCTCTAGACAAGAATACTGAAGTGGGCTGCCATGCCCTCCTCCAGGGGCTCCTCCCAACCCAGGGATTGAACCCATGTCTTCTGCAGTTCCTGCACTGCAGGCCGTTTCTTTGCCCCTGAGCTACTGGCGGAAGCCCCACATAGTGTCACGAAGAGTCAGACACAACTTAGTGACTAAACAGCGAACAACAACAATCCAACAATTACACAGGAACTACACCAATTACAGACAGATCATGGGTGTCTAATCTGGATCCTTCAATAAGCATCAGAAGTTTACAAACAAATTTTAAAGCAAAACACCATGTGTATATACATATATATCTCACAACTATCTAAGAAGAGAAACCATGGCATTTGTAAACAGATCTCTTAAATGTATAAGATCTTACAGAATGTTAAATGTTTACATCACATTTGGCTCCAGATCCCATCAGAGTATCCTATATCCAAGCAGACAGAAGACAATGTTTCATTAAGGTTACATAACTAAACACTTTAAGGATTTTTTATTTTAGTTCAAAAACTATTTGAATTTTTTTTAATCTAACTATATCAACCACTGTAACAAATGTACTTTTAAAATTACTAAGGAAACTATGTCTTCTTAAACTGTGATTTTGCCAACACAAAGAAATAGTTCATATTTTCTTCTATCATTGCTGGCTGGGTATAGGAATTAGAAACAGGAATGCAATGATAGGGACACAAACTTTTAACAATGGTTGAACCACACTCTAGCCTTGTTCCAAGTCTGCAAGTTCCAGGTCACCCACTAGATCCCTTCATGGCAGTTCAAAATGTCTTTTCTGATAGCATTTGAGGGATTCATTTAAGATGAAATCTGTTTGTATGTATACATAATAGACATCACTGACTCCATGGACGTGTGTTTGAGCAAACCCTGGGAGATAGTGCATACATGGAAGGCTGGCTTGCTGCAGTTCATAGGGTCGCAAAGAGCTGGACACAACTTAGCAACTGAAGAACAACTACAATAATAGGGAGAATGTGGAGGTTAATAAATGTATATTTCTCATGTAATTAACAGACAAATTGTTTCTACAAGGGAAAAACAGATAAGAGAAAGTACATATGTGCTATGAGTACAAAAAAATAATTCAGACTACTCTTGAAAATTAGGGTAGGCCTAGTAAAATAAACCCTAAGAGGTATGAAAATTGACTAAAATATTTCAGCCTACAATCAAGGGGAAAAACCACTATAAACTGAAAATACAACTTAGCATCATAATACCTCACTCCTCTATGACCCTAGAAATGAGAGAATCTGGAATAAAATGTGCTCAGAAACATTCTAAGCCTCAGCTTTTATAGCAATAGTGTTAGAAATATACGAAAGTCTAATCTATATTCTTTGAAACACAGCTCACCTTTGTATATCACCATCAGCATTAAAGTTAGTTATCATTACTTATAAAGGAAATAAACTATGCTGAATCTAATTAATTGGGAGAAACTCACACAGCTTAACCCTTGAGCACACACATATATATGTTTAAACATACAGAAGGCAATGGCACCCCACTCCAGTACTCTTGCCTGGAAAATCCCATGGATGGAGGAGCCTGGTAGGCTGCAGTCCATGGGGTCGCTAAGAGTCGGACACGACTGAGTGACTTCACTTTCATGCACTGGAGAAGGAAGTGGCAACCAACTCCAGTGTTCTTGCCTGGAGAATCCCAGGGACGGGGGAGCCTGGTGGGCTGCCGTCTATGGGGTCACACAGAGTCGGACACAACTGAAGTGACTTAGCATAGCATAGCATATATTTACTACATTGGACAAATATTATAGCTCAAGGCTCACCTCAAATCCTAGCCTATTCACCCCTTATTATTTTCTTTTATTTATTCTACATCATTCACTCTTTCCTGAACACAGGTGTGTGGTAACAGAAAGAACTTATTCTTTGCAGCAAGAAAGACCTGAGTTCTCATCTCATACCACCATCTACTAATTGACTTTAAACAAGTAATTTGAGGGCTCAACTTTTCCTCCTGTAAAATAAAAGTGACAACAGCTCCTTAACAAAGATCTAAGAAAGCTGGCTTATCAACAGAAACATGATTCCCTTCAGCCCCTTTTGTCACTGTTCTTTAATCTTCTTCCAACTCTGATTTCAAATTCATGTGTGAAAAATACTCAGAAGAGTGACTGGCACATAAAGTCCCTCAGTATACATGGAAAACTGCTGATTTGGTATAAAAGTGGTCATAATAACTTATACTTGTGAATAATATCTTAGTTTCATGTTTAATTTTTTTTAATTTTTAAATTTTATTATTATTTTCTTTGGCCACACCAGGTCTTAGTTGCTGCATGAAAGGGTTGCTCTCTAGTTGCAGTGTATGAGTTTCTCACTGCAGGGGCTTCTCTTGTTGCAGCGCACTGGTTCTAGAGCACACGGGCTTCAGTAGTTACGGCTCAAGGGCTCCAGAGTGCAGGCTCAATAGTTATGGCCCATGGACTTAGTTGGCCCATGGCATGTGGAGTCTTCCTGGACTAGGGATCAAATCCATGTCCCTTGCATTGGCAGGTGGACTCTTAACCACTGGGCAACCAGGGAAGTCCCTTTATGTTTGATCTTAAAAACATACAAATATTTAAAGACCCCAGTTCTTGACACCTGGGGTCTCAAGAACTGAATTGCTTCTGTTTGATATCTAAGAGATGGGGTTTCCCAGGTGGCACTAGTGGTAAAGAACCTGTCTGCCAGTGGAGGGGATGTTAGAGACATGGGTTTGATGCCTGGGTAGGAAGATCCCCTGGAGGAGGAAATGGCAACCTACTCCAATATTCTTACCTGGAGAATCCCACAGACAGAGGCACCTGGAAGGCTACAGTACATGGGGTTGCAAAGAATTGGACATGACTGAAACAACTTAGCAATGTAAATCAAAATTAAACCTTTTGAGTTTTTTCACTCTAATGTGCTATGATCTCAATGGAAGATCTGACTCATCTCTTATTCACAAATTACCTCAGCAAACATGGAAGCAATTTACAACCAATCATGCTACACATTAAGATTTCACAATACCCTGTCATCTTTCGTTGTCATCAAGAAGACCGCTTCCTTCATGTGAACTTCTGTTTTATATTTTAAAACTGACTACACAGTCATCCAACACATTAAGAAGAGAGCCTCTTAAAACAATTTGCTCCAAGAGGGATAATGCAGTGAAAAATGCAATGTGTGAAAGATTATTTCCTCTTAATTGATGTCGTAAACATTTTAATTGGTTTGACTAAACACTAATTATCAAAGCTTCAACTTGGCTTTTGCCAAAATTCTTTCACTATTAATGTACTCATTACCATAACATCCTACAGATCCCTGGAAGCAAAGTGTTGGAAAACGCTAAATCAAGAGTATATCCTTACTGGTCATAAAGACTTGTCTCTGAAAGATACATAAAAACAGGGCCTAAGGAGGGGGCTTTTCCCATTCCCATCTCATCTTTTCAGACTTGATTTGATTCTTCAGTTTCTATAGATTGGAGGTCATATCAATATTAACCTGGACTGTAGATTGCAAATGATAGAAACCCAAGCTAACAAGGTCACACACAGGAGAAAATAGTAGATGGTATTCTACTACTGTAGTTGAGATCATGTACCATGGAATCTTATTTGGGTGTGTGTGTGTGTGTGTGTGTGTGGATGTGTGCGTGGCTTTTTTTGAAATCTTTTCATTGAATCTGTTACAATATTGATTTCATTTTATGTTTTGGTGTTTTGGCCACAAGGCATGTGGAATCTTAGCTCCCCGACCAGGGCTCAAACCCGCAACCCCTGCCTTGGAAAGTAAAGTCGTAATTTCTGGACCACCAGAGAAGTCCCTGGATTCTTATTTTGGTTCCACCCATTTTTAATTGTGTGATCTGTGGTGAGTGAATTAAGCTTTTCCTTCTTTGTTTAACAAAAACTATCTCATGGACCTGTTAGGTGAACCACATGATTTACCATGTGAAATGCCTTAGAAAACTGCTTGGCACATAATAAACATTCAATAATTTTTTAAAGAACAGAAATGAACCTAATTTTGGAGACAACTGGAATCAGAGGATAAATGCCATCAGGATTCACTTATTCTATTTTCTTTCTTTCTATCTGCATTTCAATATTTCCCAACTTCATATAGCTTAGCAACCGTCTGAGAGAGCCTCTTTCCTCAGATCAATACAAAATATCTCAGAGGAGAACTCTGACTAGCCCAGTTTAGAGATGTGCCAATACATGGACTAGCCTAGCCACTTTGCCTGCAGGTGGGGGTCTATGATTAGTTTAGCCAGGGAGCCCAGTTTATAATACCTGTTGTCTCAGCATAATGACCAAGAGTGTACAATTCTACTCTAAAGTACCCCAATTTCTATAACATTATCTACGTAGTATTCTTGCCAAATGTTTCATCTGAAGCTAATTATAAGGAAACATTAGCAATATCTAGACTGTGAGACATTCTATTACAACCATAATGGATGCTTTGAAAATGTCAATGTCATAAAAGATTTTTTTTAAAAGAAGACGGAGACTAGAAAACCCATTGAAATGCATGATCACAGGGAATGGTGCGAAGTCACTTCAGCTATGTCCAATTCTTTGTGACCCTATGGACTACAGCCCACCAGGCTTCTCTGTCCAAGGGATTCTCCAGCCAAGAATACCTGAGTGGATTACTATTTCCTCCTCCAGGAGATCTTCCTGACCCAGGGATCGAACCTGCATCTCTTACGTCTCCTGTGTTGGCCGACAGGTCCTTTACCACTAGCACCATCTGGGAAGCCCATAGGGTGTGGGGAAATACCTGTAAAGAAAATTTGTGGAACAGCTTCATGTGATGGCAGTAATGTGCTCATGTAGAACGGCCTTTGCTCTGTGATATACACAGTAAAGGATGTAGTGGGAAACTGTCATAATGTCTGTGTCTTGCTTTCAAATGATTCAGGAAAAACAAAAAACCAAGGCTTTCTATTTTTCTCATCAAAAGAGAAAGAGAGATACAGAGCAAATGCCACAAAATATTAACAAATTGCTAAATCTGGATAGTTCAACAGATTATATTCCCTGTATTATTCTTTTGATGCTCCTATAGGTTCAATATCTTTCAAAATAAAAAGTTAGGAGAAAAATGACTCCATGTGAGTAATAAATTATATGGTCACCCTATCTTGACTGGACCACTTGGGTTGATCATCTAGCCTGCCTTAAACAATGACAAACTGCTGCTTGACAGAGAAGCAAACTTTTTTTTTTTTAAAGAATGATTAGTCCCATTCAGAACAAGTGTCTCAAATATGAGGATGAAGAACAAATTCCCAAGGAATTTGAAACCAAGGAAGAATCACTATATGTCAAGCAGTCACCCGGCTTGTATACTGGAACATGCAAATTATCTCTAGATCAAATGCTGTGATTCTTTAATTCCATTTATGAAAAGGAATAAGCCAAACCATTGTCCTTTTAGCAAAGGAAATGCCTCTTTCTCAATGTTCCCTAAAATTGGCATGGCCCTGTACCTAAGAGTCAGGAAAACTTCAAGGAACAAAGTCTTAGGAATTATTTATTTTATTTTATTTTTAATTTTTAAACCTGAAACACTGTATTAGTTTTGCCAAACATCAAAACGAATCCGCCACAGGTCAATCATGGTCCCCAAAGCTGGGTTCCATCCAATCTGCAAACTCTTGACCATTATGATTATTGCTATTATTTTTCTAGAACCCCCTCTTTCCCTAATCAAAACCTAGGAAGATGTGCAAATTCTCCTATCACAAAGCTTTCCATTCCATTCGCTAAACTTTTAAAGAATGCTCACCATTTTTAAAATTTCATAATCATGTAAGATTTTTGAGAAGTAAGGTCACACACAGAGGTCTGAATTTGACTACCATTCTAGGATGTTACTTTGAGCAAGTTACTTTACATTTCTGAGGCTCAGTTACATCACTGGTAAAATGAGAATAATCCCACCTGAACTGCAGGGTTGTTGCAAATATTGGAAACAAATAAGGTAAAACATGTAAATGTTGCTTTTCATAAAGAGGGGACAAGGATGACAATGATAGCGTTGCCACTGCCCTCAGGGATCCCACTGTTTAACAACTTCCCTCTCCCTTCACCCACATCCCTACTTGTCTCAGTCAATTAGAACTTTTGTTCAGAACAAGTGAATGCTCCCCTATGTGGGCAAATGCGACACAGAAATATAGGCTTTTTGCTGTCTGAGGCACCCTATTTGCATGGCATCTTATTTTCATTTGCATCTTGTTTTGTTTTCTTTAAACATTACTGTGACCCAGATTCATTCCAGGGCATCAGGTTCTAAAAGTTCTTCCCTTTCAGACCTTCCTATGTAAAGTATTACTTTCTCTTTGCACAAAAAGAATTGGCATTTAGATTTTCCCATCACTAGACGTGTCTAAATGTTTGTGTGAGTAAGCAGGACCTTGTTACAGAGTAATGCGTCATCAATAAAACAGGAGACACAGCTGGTGTATTATCTGGTGCAAATCCATTTTTTCCAGATTATAGGATCTTTGTTAGCAGTAAGTGTGTAATAGATGGAAAGAATGCACTTAAACCACTTGGTATGAGGTTTGGATTCACAAAATTAGAAGAAAAGTATTTGGGTTAGGAAATTAAGAAAGAAAAAGACCTCAATATCAGTGTTTGAAACAGTTTGGAATACTAAAAGTCACTGATTTTTTTTTTTTTCTAAATTGAATACAGAAATTTCAAATATAGGCTGGGAACTAGTCATGTTTGAAGAACACAATTTCTTCATATTTATACCACAAATACTCTAGCACATGGACAAAACAGGAGAAAATCGATCACCAATCAATTTTAAATGACACATCAAAAAATTAACAAAAAAAACTAAAACCAATTTTAATGCACTTAGGGCCATAATATTTCAAATAAATCAGTAGGATCTCAACTATGTTTGAAAATGTCTGTAATTTAAGCACTTAAGAGAGTCACACATTTCCTATATATTCAAGAATAACTCTGTACAAAGAAAGTTGCCTATATAACACAGTTTCTGAAACCCCTAAAGGCCTACTGTAGTTTTGAATGATTTTAAATAACTAAACTTTTACTTGTAAGTTTCCAGTGTAGTGAATTGTTTTGCCTAAGGCCACTAAAAGCAACATACAAAGTTTACAAAAAGAAATGATGGTTAACAGTTCCTATACAGCTAGATATCAACTTCTCTCTTGTCCTCCGAACCCCTCAACCTACAAAAACACACAAACACAAAAAACAAAATAGGAGCAGACGATGCTACACACGGCCATGAAGTGCTGATAGGAGAAGGCTCTTGAGACAACCAAGTACACTCGTATAGCTCTTCACGTGAGCCTCAAGAGAGACATTCTCTATAGAGCTGCCCAAAGGTAGAGCAGTTTCCTTGAATGATTTTCTCACTCAATTCAGTGTACCACTTACATGGGACACTGACTAGCCCTATGTAAAAATAACTGGTCTCACTTTTAGAACTTTCTCCAAAGATGACAGCCTTAGTTTCTCCATTTGTCCAGAAACCCAGTCTCTCTACCTATATTTTCTGCACACTAAGTTCTGTGTAGTGTCTCATTATTTTTCCTTAGATGCAGGAAATTTTCTTCTGGCTGCTATCTCAACATCAATTTTCAGTTTCTATCATTCAATCTATTTCAGTTATCTATACGGATGCTCAGATATCTATTCATTTATCGACTTAGTTATAATATACTGTATAAACATTCAGTAACTTAAAAAAGTAACAACCATTTACTTGCTCATGGTTCTGTAACTTGGGCAGGGCTCAAAAAGCACGGCCTCATCTCTGCTTCATGTGATGTCAACTGGAGCTCTACTAGGACTCAAGAATCCAAGATGGCTTCACTCACATGCCTGGAACCACAGCTGAGAAGTGTGAAGACCTAGAGGCTGACCACACCTCACTCTTCACAGTATGCTAGTTGTAATTCTTTACCTACTGGCTCAGGGCTTCAAAAGAGAAGCAGAGATGCCAGGACTCTTAAGCCCAAGCCCAGAATAGGCACACTTTTACTTCTGCCCCCATTTGGTTGGTAGAAGCAAGTTATGAAGTCAGCCAAGACCCAGGGGGAGGGCAAAAAGATCCCACATTGGATGAGTGGAATAGCGCAGGCTTGCAGGCATGGGAGGAACTAACGGTGGCTGTCTTTCCAGAAGATCAACTTATGGTTCATTACATTAAGATTTTTTTTAATGTGGACTATCTTTTTAAGTCTTCATTGAACTTCTTATAATATTGCTTTTTCTTTTTTATGTTCTGATTTTTTTGGCTGCAAGGCATGTGGGATCTTAGCTCCCCAACTAGGGATCAAGTCTGCACTCCCGTCATTGGAAGGTAGACTTAATTACTGGGCCACCAGAAAAGTCCCTCATTTTGCTACATTTCAGCTAATGCCCAATACACCATCATCTTTGATGATGATAGAGATGAAATTATATTCTTATTTCCTAAATTCCTATAATACAAATCGTTTCTTACCTTATAACTTTCACATAAAGTAATGTGTAAGATAATCTAAGGATATCTCTACCTTCTGGTAGGTGGGATTAAGTCCTTCAAAGCCTGCATCCAGCTCAAAATAAGTCTTTCTTTCATCATGAAAACACAGTTCCAAACAGTCCCACCACTACAACCCTTCTTTAGAGTCAGGCATTGAGATGGGACTAAAAATGAGCATGTGTTATCTAGATGCAAAAACACAGTACATGATAAGCATAACTACAGAGATGAGCTTGAAGATACCTGCACACAATATTTGTAGAAAGACACATGAGAGAGACAGATTTGAGGAAGATTAAGGAGAAAAGTGGCAAGAAAGAGAAAAAATTAACCCACCTAATTTGAGGCAGCCATTTTTAAGAAAACCTCTTAGAAGGAGCAATAAATATGAATGAAGAGTTATGAGACACACAATTGGCATTTCATATCCACAGATAGAAGAGCCATGGATATGCAGGACCCAAAGTGCTATGGCTCCATCTTGCATAAGGCATTTAAGCATCTGTGGCTTTTGGTACTGAAGGGAGGGAGGTCTGGAACAAATCCCTGGTAGGTACCGATGGAGAACTATGCTAAAGAGAAACTCACCTGCAGTAACTTGACCTGGGTGAGCAATTTTGTTTGGTTTACAAGGTTCTTTGGGAAAAACAGTGGGAGATGTTTCTGTTTCATCACATATAAACCACAATGCAACTGTCTAATGTCTATTAATATATTATTCTTAACTGACAGCTTATCAGTTAAGGCAAGAGTATATACTGGCTTCCAACTTTCTGGACTTCAATATCTATTGCAAAACTAAATCTCTGAATGTTCTTTTGGATCCAATACAAGGATAAAAATACTTTTAATTGCCAAAGTAGATACTACTTCAAAGATCAATTTCTACCTTTTATTAGCATTTCAAGGAATGTACAGTTGATCCTTGAATAACTTGAGGGTTGGGAAGCAAATCCCACTGAGTTGATAAATCACTTATAACTTGACTCCCCCAAACGTAACTACTAATAGCCCACCATTGACAGGAAGCCTTACTGATAATTAGAGATACAAACTACTATGCATAAAATAGATAACCAATATGGATATGGGGAAATATAGCTGTTATTTTACAATAACTTTAAATGAAGTGTAATCTATAAGCAGATTGACTATGTTGTACCCCTGAGACTAATATTGTAAATCATCTATCTTTTTTAAAAGTGAAAAGGTAATATGAAATCCATATTTATTTGCAGGTATAATAATTCATGCATTAACAATGAAGCAGAGCAATATGATCTCTTCATGACATTCTAGTACAGTGGACATGAATTTGAACAAACTCTAGGAGATAGTGGAGGACAGAGGAGCCTAACATGCTACAATCCATGGCGTCATAAAGAATTCGACACAACTTAGCCACTGAACAGCAACAATCTTAGTATAATCCATATTGATTGTACATTGCCTAACCTATACACTAATGGATAAATTGCTATTAAAAACTTTATGGCATACAGTATTACACTCATATTCACAATATAGTATTAGAAATATTGCTATCATTTTTTACAAAAACACAACAGCAATGATAAGTTGATACACAGTTTCTCCAATGATGAGAGAGGCTTACTGTAGAGTAATGTAATTCTTTGAAAATGTTTATAAAACAGTAAGAAGAAACATACACTATTAATTTTATATTAAATATCACTCTCCTATGCCTATGCAAGGACAGGCTATCCGCTTCAATAGTGTCTAGCACGCAGGGGTCTACAGGATCTCAGGCAATTAATGATGACACAGAACATCTCATATAGTTCTTGCCATTCAGTTATTAGATTTTCACATGAAGACACTTGCATACACACAACAAATAAGTTGATTAGCTGAAAGTACAACAGATAAGTAGATTACCTGAAAGTCCTGATAATTATTTACCATTCATGAAGGTCTTCATCCTCGTCATCTTCATATTGAGTAGTCTGAGAAGAAGGAGGAAGAGGAGTGGTTGATCCTACTGTCTCAGAGGTGGAGGAGGTGGAAAAAATGGAAGGGGAGGCAGGAGAGGAAGGCACACTCAGGGTAACTTCATGGAAATAAAGCATAATTTCTGATATCTCTCTCTTGCACCTTCCGCTTTAGTTTCAGCGTCCATATCCTAGAAGGGTCCATGTCACAAAAGAAGTCAAAAGCACTCTTGAATAATCAGAAACCTTCTGCCAGATTGTCTGTTTCCTGGCACTGATTCTTCTACATCTTCTTTCCCATCATCTGGCACTGGTTTTGAAGAACTCACTTCCATCTAGTCATCTTCTGTTAATTCCTCCAGTGTGGTGTTTATTAGCTTCTGGATTGCTCCAAGACCTATATCTTGAAACCCTTTACCTCCTCCTCAAGATTTTTGGCCATACCTATTTCTCCAGGAGGAAATGTTTCTGGCTTGATGGCTTAGTTTTTTGCTGTTGTTATTTGTTTGTTTATTTCCTTTGGCAATGCCAAAAGGGCATCTTCAGTTGTATAATCCTTCCAGACTTTCATGACATCCTCTTTATGGGGTTTTCTTCCATACCACTGACAATCCTTTCCATAGAATACCATGTGTAATAAGCCTTAAAGGTCCTTATAACCCCTTGATCTAGAGGCTAAATTAGAGATGTTATGTTGTGGACAAGATCACATGGACATCATTGGTGTTGAACTCAGGCAGTTTTAGGTGGTGAAGGGCACTACAGTACCTAAAAAACTTGAGATGACAGTCCCTTATTTGGCAAGGTTCCTCCTGACTTCAGGGACAAAGCACTGATGGAACCAATCTAGAAGAAGCATATCATTGTCCAGGGCTTCTTGTACAACCAAAAGACTGGTACCCAGTTTTTATTTTTTCCCTCGAGGCTGGGATATTAGCACCTTTACAGATAGGGGCAGTCATTATAAACCCAATGCATCTGCACCAAACTGCAGAGTTAACCTGTCCCTTCCTGCCTTAAATCCTGGTTCTTGTTTGTCTTTCTTACTAATAAATGGCCCTTTGCAACAATATATTTTTCCAGAACAGAGCACTTTTGTTTGTATTAAAAACCTGTTCAGTCAGATATCTTTCCTCTTCAATTATTTTCTTAATGGTGTCTGGGAACTCATTTGCTGCCTATGGGTTGGCAGAAGTTGCGTCTCCTGTTATCTTGACATTTTTAAAGCCGAACCTCATTCTAAAATCATCAAGCCATCAATCATCTCCACCTTTAGATCCTTCATCTTCCTTTAAATTGTATTATAACGACTTTGATTTTCTCAATATTAGAGTCTATAAGTATGCCTTCTTATATCAATCCTTCCCCCACATAAAAGCTACAGTTTCGATATGACATAAAAATATATTTCACACAGAGTCGAGGTTTTCATGTTTGCTGGTGAAGCTGCAGTGACAGCTTCATGAATTTCCTTTTCTTTTTTTAACAATGGTTCTTACACTGGATTCATTTATCTTGAAATGGTGGGCAAGCACAGCTGCAAACCTCAATCTATGCTACATATCAAGCAATTCTACTTCTTCTTGTAAGTCATGACTTTTCCCTGCTTCTTGGGAATACTTCCAGCAACACTAATGGCATGTCACATGGGTCCCATGGTATTATTCAAGGTTTATGCTATTGCACTAAACATGATGAAAACTAAGCAAGAACCTCAAGAGATCATTTTTTTTTTTTTACTGCGATGAACAATCCAGTGAAAAGATGAACTTCTCACATGGACGTGATTAGCCTCACATTTCATTTTAAGCAGATAACTTGCAACACTTGAGTTCATTGCAACAGCAACAGGAAGTGGCTAAGAAATTATTACAGTAGTACAGTGTGTGCTACAGTTTATTTTATGCAGTCATGATTTAATATTGTTTTCATGCTTGTTCATGTTTCTCTCAACTGCAAATTGTGCCATATATAATAGTCTTTGTGTGTCTAAGTTTTGATAAATTTTAACTTTGTATAATAGGTTTGTGTATGCTTTATGGTAGTACATAATAAAATAAATTAGTATCTACATATGCTGCTGCTAAGTTGCTTCAGCCGTGTCTGACTCTGTGTGACCCCATAGACGGAAGCCCACCAGGCTCCCCCAATGTATCTACAAATATTTTGGCATTAATAACATTTAATTTTTTAAACAATTTTTTAAAATATTTCTAGTCTATGGGATTTATCTGAAATTTTTTTCAAACTACTTCAAATCTCAAAAAAGTTTTCCCATATATTTATTGGGAAAAATACATGTATAAGTGAATCCACTCAGTCTAAACCTATGTTGTTCAAGGGCCAGCTGCATTCATTACAGTAACAGTGGCCAAAATTGGGCTGAATAGACAATTAGAATAAATTAAAAAAAAAAAAAAAAAAAAAAAACTTCTCATGGTTCAGTTCAGTTCAGTCGCTTAGTTTTATCTGACTTTTTGAAAACCCATGGACTGCAGCATGCCAGGCTTCCCTGTCCATCACCAGCTCCCAGAGCTTGCTCAAACTCATGTCTATCAAGTCAGTGATGCCATCCAACCATCTCATCCTCTGTTGTCCCCTTCTCCTCCTGCCTTCAATCTTTCCCAGCATTGGGGTCTTTTCTAATGAGTCAGTTCTTCACATCAGGTGGCCAAAGTACTGGAATTTCAGCTTCAGCATCCGTCCTTCCAATGAATATTCAGGATTGATTTACTTGAGGATTGACTGGTTTGATCTCCTTGCAGTCCAAGAGACTCTCAAGAGTCTTCTCCAACATCACAGTTCAAAAGCATCAATTCTCTGGCTCTCAGCTTTCTTTATGGTCCAATTCTCACATCCATGCATGACTACTGAAAAAACCATAGCTTTGACTAGACAGACCTTTGTTGGCAAAGCAATGTCTCTGCTTTTTAATATGCTGTCTAGGTTGGTCAAAGCTTTTCTTCCAAGGAGCAAGCATCTTTTAATTTCATGGCTGCAGTCACCATCTGCAGAGATTTTGGAGCCCAAGAAAATAAAATCTGACACTGTTTCCATTATTTCCCCATCTATTTGCCATGACGTGATGAGACTGGATGCCATGATCTTCGTTGCTTGAATGTTGAGTTTTAAGCCAGCTTTTTCACTCTCCTCTTTCACTTTCATCAAGAGGCTCTTCAGTTCCTCTTCACCTTCTGCCATATGGGTAGTGTCATCTGCATATCTGAGGTTATTGATATATCTCCCAGCAATCTTGATTCCAGCTTGTGCTTCATCCAGCCTGGCATTTTGCATGATGTACTCTCCAGTAGTCATGTATGTATGTGAGAGCTGGACTATAAAGAAAGTTGAGCACTGAAGAATGGATGCTTTTGAACTGTGATGTTGGAGAAGACTCTTGAGAGTCCCTTGGACTGCAAGGAGATCCAACCAGTCAATCCTCAATTAAGTCAGTCCTGAATAGTCATTGGAAGGACTGATGTTAAAGCTGAAACCCTAATACTTTGGCCACCTGATGCAAAGAACAGACTCATTGGAAAAGACTCTGAAGCTGGGCAAGATTGAAGGCAGGAGGAGAAGGGGACGAAAGAGGATGAGATGATTGGATGGCATCACTGACTTGATGGACATGAGTGTGAGCAAGTTCCCGGAGCTGGTGATGGACAGGGAAGCCTGGTGTGCTAAGGTCCATGGGGTCGCAAAGAATTGGACCTGACTGAGCAACTGAAGTGAGTTCGGCGTATAAGTTAAATAAGCTGGTAATATACAGCCGTGACGTACTCCTTTCCCAATTTGGAACCAAGTCTTATGGATAAAACATATTAATTCATATAAACAAATATCTTGTGAACAATCATTGTGTGAAAGGAAACATCAGAGATCCCAAGAATGGCTGTGCCCTTAAAGAGCTTAAAATCTAGTAGAGAAGATAAGATGTGAGACAAACACATAATATCAGATGCAGTGTCAAAATGCAATAAGAAAGATAAAAGGAAAAGAGCTCCAGAATATCAGAAACTAGAACAAAGAAGAGCTCAGGGAAGAGAAGACTTTTGATCTGCATTTTGAAATGTGGGTAGGCTTTTTAGAGTGGTAAATGGGGAAAGACTACCATTCAACATGGAGACAATGGTGCAAACAATGAAGAATGTAAAACATTTTTCAGGAATAGAAAGTGCACTAAATTGGAGAGTTTGGAAATATTGGTAGATGAAGAATAAAAGTAAAAAACTGAAAGTTGAGAAGGTAGATGGAAATGTCACTGCTCTGCTAAAGATTTCAGGTTCTATTCCAGGGTCTTTAAGTATCTTTGCTCAAGTACCCCCAGAAGAATGGTTAAAAAACTATGCGTTCTTGCATAATTTTTTATTTATAATTACAATTTTTTGTCTGAAGGTTAAATAGTGGCAAGGATGTAATTTCCAGCATCATAAATACTGACATTAAAAAAAAACATTGTCATATAATTCTTTTAATGTCTATTGTAGTTTACAATCATCCATTTAAAAATATCTGTATACATGCCTCTGAAGTAATCAGAAATTCTCCATTGTCTCTTTTTCTTTCTTGAACTTCTGCTCCTGTTACCTTTCTCCCACAGAATTTTATCCTAAAATTCTTAAGTTATATTGATGAAGCTTTCACTTTTCTCTGGAAAAAAAATATTTAACATATGAATAGAATATAATTTGTTCCCTCTTATAAGGCTATGATATTTCAATAATGTTTCAGATTAAATTATCATTTCCATGATCATCAGTATCCAATTTATCAAGACAAGTATTTTTTAAATGTTAATAAATGATTAAATATAAGGTAAAGATATTAATGGAAATGTATTCCTTAAAAAAATGAGGCCTTATCATCAAAACATCTACAAACAAAATGCTGGAGAGGATGTGGAGAAAAGGGGATCCTCTTGCACTGTTGGTGGGAATGTAAATTGATCCAGTCAGTCAGTATGGAAGACAGTATGGAGATTCCTTAAAAAAAAACTAGGAATAAAACCTCTCTATGACCCAGCAATCCCACTACTGGGCATATACCCTGAGGAAATCAAAACTGAAAAAGACGCATGTACCCCAACGTTCACCGCAGCACTACCGACAACATCTAGAGCAGGGAAGGAACCTAGATGTCCATCGACAGATGAATGGGTAAAGAAGCTGTGATATATATATTCAATGGAATATTATTCAGCCATAAAAAGGAACACATTAGAATCAGTTCTAATGAGATGGATAAACTAGAGCCTATTATACAGAGTGAAGTAAGTCAGAAAGCGAAAAACAAATATCACATACAATAGTGCATAGATATGGAATGCGGAGAGATGGTACTGAAGAAATTATCTGCAGGGCAGCAATGAGGACATAGACATAAAGAACAGACTTATGGACATGGGGCAGGGGGAGGAGACGGTGGGATGTATGGAGAAAGTAACATGGAAACGTATATTACCATATGGAAAACAGATAGCTACTGGGAATTTGCTGTATGACTCAGTGAAGTCAAACTGGGGCTCTGTAACAACCTAGAGAGGTGGGATGGGGAGGAAGGTAGAAGGGAGGTTGAAGAGAAAGGGAACACATGTATACCTATGGCTGGTTCATGTTGATGTTTGCCAGAAACCAACACAATTCTGTAAAGCAATTATCCTTCAATTAAAATAAATAAAGGATTTTTTCAAAATGAGGACTTTTTAAAAAAGCTTATTTCATGCATCAGTGGATGAATATTACAGAAGCTGAGTTAGCATTAATTCTACTTCAATTTTTTGCTTTTATATTTATCACTAACATATAAATCTTGAGTTATACATGAAAATCACAATGCTCTAGCACCAAAATTATTTTTACTTATCACCTGACAATTTGATTGGATATATCTTAATTTTTAAATCAAGAAATTAGATATTATCTAATCAAGAAGTTATTAGAGCCCAATTAGCACCAATATATTAAACTGCCCTTTTCTTAACACTTCAAAAATTTCACAACCTGAACTAACATGTAAGATTCAAGATGACTCGTAAGGCAGGCATTTTCTTTTTTCACATGAGAAAGGAGCCACTGTAGAAAAAGTCATAGGAAAAGAAAACCCACAGTTTGCAGCTCACCTCCAAAGACGGTAGATCAATTTGAGAAAATTGAGAATCTACAAACTGAGGCTGATTAAGCTATCTAGGCCTGGAAATTTCTTAGGAAGTCTTTGTGTATCTCTGGGGACACATATACCCAATTAGAAGACTGCTAGCAATAGGGGACAAGTGACAGTTTTAGATCAGGAAAGTAATATAATTGTGTAAGAACTTCCAGATGTTCAAGCTGGTTTTAGAAAAGGCAGAGGAACCAGAGATCAAATTGCCAACATCCGCTGGATCATGGAAAAAGCAAGAGAGTTCCAGAAAAACATCTATTTCTGCTTTATTGACTATGCCAAAGCCTTTGACTGTATGGATCACAATAAACTGTGGAAAATTCTGAAAGAGATGGGAATACCAGACCACCTGACCTGCCTCTTGAGAAACCTATATGCAGGTCAGGAAGCAACAGTTAGAACTGGACATGGACTCGATACACGATACTGGATGCTTGGGGCTAGTGCATTGGGATGACCCAGAGGGATGGTATGGGGAGGGAGGAGGGAGGAGGGTTCAGGGTAGGGCACACATGTATGCCTGTGGTGGATTCATTTTGATATTTGGCAAAACTAATACAATTATGTAAAGTTTAAAAAAAAAAAAAAAAAAAAAGAACTGGACATGGAACAACAGACTGGTTCCAAATAGGAAAAGGAGTACGTTAAGGCTGTATACTGTCACCCTGCTTATTTAACTTATATGCAGAGTACATCATGAGAAACGCTGGGCTGGAAGAAGCACAAGCTGGAAGCAAGATTGCTGGGAGAAATATCAATACCCTCAGATATGCAGATGACACCACCCTTATGGCAGAAAGTGAAGAGGAACTAAAAAGCCTCTTGATAAAAGTGAAAGAGGACAGTGAAAAAGTTGACTTAAAGCTTAATATTCAGAAAACTAAGATCATGACATCTGGTCCCATCACTTCATGGGAAATAGATGGGGAAACAGTGGAAACTGTGGCAGACTTTATTTTTTGGG